>NC_072782.1:32304887-32456144 GCF_022539595.1 Amphiprion ocellaris | reverse complement strand
AGTCTACTAGTAGTTGAAGGCATTGATCAAACTGTTACCTTCTGATCTTCACAAACTTTACTGTTCAGTGAAGAGATCAAAGTTTATTGAGGATTTCTAAAAACCCACAGGTAAAGGTCTGAGAAGAACTCAGATGGATGGTCTAAATGTGAAATCAAGACTCATGGTCACAAGTTTTAAGGCTTCTGTTAACCAGAAAGTTTCAAACTAACAGAAGAAGTACTGAGAAACTTTTTAAAATTTCAGCCTCAGACTGGTCGGAAGGTTCACAAACTAACAGAGAAGTACTCAAGAACTATAGATTTCAGTCCTCAGACAGTCCTGAAGGTTCAAACTAACAGAGAACTACTCAAGAACTTATAAGGTTTTCAGTCCTCAGACTGTCGAAAGGTTCAAACTAACAGAGAACTACTCAGGGAACTTAGAAGATTTCAGTCCTTGGACTGTCCTGAAAGTTCAATCTAACCAGGGAACTACTGTGGGACTTAGAAATTTCAGCCTCAGACTTCTGTGTGAAAGCTCAGGTCCTGAGGACTCGAGGAGGTTCTGGAGGCTTTGGAAAGTCTTGGAACTGTAGGGTTCCACCCTCAGAACAAAGGCTGAAGTCCAGCCTCCTGAGGAGAAAACGGTCGAGTCGAGACTCTGAGTTAAAAAAAAAACTCGAAAACGACAAAAAATAGATGATAAATGCGCAAAAAAAAGGAGAATTAGTATCTGAGCGAATAGCTCAGGGGATAAGAAGACAGACTACCAAGTGGAAGGTCGCAGGTTCAAGACCCGCCGATGGGCAAGTTTTCTTTCTTTGTCTTTGTCAGGATTTTGAGAAAACTTTAAGAAGTGTCTGGTCTTGAAACCAGCGACCTGCAGCTCCATAGGCAAAATCCTTAACTCCACTGAGCTACAGATCAGATAGAAAAGAAATAAATTCGTCGTCCCTTTGACATCGTAGTTCCTGAAGTGACCCACTTGGGCCGGAGCCAAGGCGGGAGTTCTGGGTGGAGTCCAGGGCGGAGAGTAGGCGGGGAAGGTGGGTGGCGGCTATCCCCCCTCCTCTAAGTCCCCCACCCTCCCCCCATCTACCACACACCTTCCCCCGCCCGACGAGTTCTTCGAGGTCCGCCACGAGTTCTTCGAGTCTCCAACGAGAGTTCTTTGAGTCGCCACGGAGTCTTTTGAAGTCTCGACTAGGTTTTCGCGAGTTTATTGAGTTTCCACCAGGTCGGAGCAAGGAACAGGTTGTCATGAAGAGGTGTTGAAGTCGCGTTCCAGGATGGAGTGTCCTTTATACGAGGCAACTAGAAGGAAGAGCACTAGAAGAGCAGTCCTTTAACCACCTCCATTAAATCCAGAGAAGAATGAAGGGAGGTCAACTTTTATCAACCTCCATCCAGATGTTCAACTTCATATCTTTACCTTGGACATTTTTAGCACCACTAAACCTTTAGTGTCACACTTTGTTATCCTTTATTAGGACTTTAATGGAATCCACCAGCAGATTTACTTTTTGTTGACAAACTTTATTCTTGTCATCGTGGGACTGCAGTATTTAAAACTGTTCTGTCTATTTGACCTCATGTTTATTAGTTTTAGTGGAGAAACTTATTTTAATTGTCCATTAATCTCTTAAAAACCAAATAATAAATTGGATTATTCAAGAGGTTTAAAGTTCTTACTTTGTCATATTTTAAATATGACAAAAAATATAAAAATAAAGCATCTTGAGACAATTTGACCTGTAATTGCTGTTATATAAATAAAATTGAATTAAAATTGTATGTATCTTGTAATGTTGGAGTAATTCAGCCATATATGTTGGAAAACACATTTTCTTTGTCCATTAATCTGTTGATTGTTTTCTCCACTAATTCATTTCTTGTTTTGGTTTATAAAATGCCAAACCCAAATATATTCAGTTTACTGTCATAAAAACCAAAAAGATTTACATTCATGATGCAGGAATCAGGCAGTTTTTCACTTTTTATCTTAGTTTAGTCAGAAAGATAGTTGATAATGTGTGAATTGTTGCAGCTTGTGAGCCGTAGAAGGTTTTAATCTTTGGGGCCGAGTGTCAGAAAACATTTAGAAACCAACATCAACAAAACACTCAACAAAGATCTGAACATCATTAAAGGGAATCCAACTTTTGCATGACAATGTCTAATTAAAGGACATTTATTTCCAACGTAAATGTGTGATATTCATCCTCTGGAGCTTTCTCTTCACATCATCTTCCACCTGGACTGGTTTGGTCGGGAGCATGTGCAACAAACATTTGAAAAACTGCACTTTAACATCAATGAATGACACTGAAGTTTAATCTCTACATAAATGAGACTGAGTCTGGATGTGCTGCTCTGTCATTAACTCCTAAGTTTAGGGAAAGTTCAAACTAAAGAGGACAGTTCAGATCAGACTTGAGAATGAGCTTATTTTGAACAAACATCTCAGACTTTCTGAGCTTCAGCACCTCTAGCAAGATATTTTAACAACAAGCAACTCAAGAGATCCAGAAGTTGGAGAGAGTTAGCTTTAGCTGAGCCAAAGAACATGTGGGACGCTAACCTAGCAAACATTTCAGACTTTTCTCTGTGAAATCTGAGAAATAATTTACTATTTAATGACAGAGCTACACATCTTAACTCAGTCTCATTAAAACAGACTCTAATTCAGTGTCATCCATCCATATTAAAGTGCAGTTACCTAAAATGTTTGATGCATGAGCTCCAACAAAACCTGTCCAGGTAGAAGGCCACTTTGACAAACAGGAAGTGGAAGATTCCAAGCAGATTTATAGAAGGGGGAACCGGACTGTACTAAGTGTGGTCAAGTATAGAGGGGTGTTTTGTGGGTTTTTAAGGCTGACAATGATTATTCGTGAGACATTTGGAGTAGATATTCATTTGCAGTAAATGAAAGTATTTAAAATCTTGGAGTTAAACTTAGAAGAACACAAACTCTAAAAGAAAACTTTGTTGATACGTTTTTGTTTTGTTTACAGATGTTAAGTTAAAGGAGTTTTATTCGTGATGTATAACCAATCAAATCACTCCAGAAGACAGAGCGACCACAGGTAGATAAAGGTTCAGAGCCAAAGTAGCACCATTTTTAAATGTATTTATTACCATAAATCAGTAAAAAATAAAATACTGATAATCAGTAAATCAGTCAGCCCACAATTACTACAATTCTACAATGTATGTCTCTTTCCTTTGACTTGTTATTTGTACAATATACGATGTATATGATGGTGTTTTTTCATACCAAAGGCTCTACTATGATGTTTTCTAACAGACATACGATGCTACTCTGGTTGTTCTGGCTCTGGGCTGCTGCACTCCTCCTCTGTTGTTTTCTGGATTGTACTCAGCTGCATGCCTTCGTCCATCCGGCCTCCGTTGACTCGTCCCGCCTGCCGTCTCTGGAGCTGAAGCTGGATTGGAACAGACCAAAGTACAGTCCAATCACGATGCCAGCTGCCTCTCAAAAGGCTCCTTCATCTGGCAGGTGGCAGCACTTCTTCTGAGGGGAAGCTGAGCTGGTCCAGCAGAACTTTGGAGATGTGTTCCAGTGGTTGGTGGATGTGTGGGGAGACAGAGAGGGACCTTTGAATTGTTCACAAAGGAAAACAGGGAACCCATTGGTAGTTTTAGTTTAGGGTGCTACTGAGGTGTGTTTTTGGGTTTTAAGAGGTGAACAGGAAGAGTTTTTTTTCCTATTGATTATCTTTTACTTTGTTCCTGGTTGGAATGCCCATCAATGTCAACATGAAGTTCACTTTTAGTTCTGTTTATTTATTTTTATTTTACTAACACCCATTTGCTTTTAACCCCCTCACATGTTGTGTTGTAAACTTGCTCTTTCAAATAAATACTTGTCTAACCCTCTAGAAACCAGCGTTTGGACTGTTTTTGTGTTGCTCCTCACCTACTACAGACAGCTGGGACATAACAACGCTTTGTGGACAAAAGGCTAAACTATGACATTTTTTGGGCGACATGCTATACTATGATGTTTTTAGAGTGACATGCTATAATATGACGTTTTTAGAGTGACATGCTATAATATGACGTTTTTAGAGTGAAATCCTATACTATGACATTTTTTGAGCGACATGCTATACTATAGGCTTTTTAAATTGACATATTACAATGACGTTTTTTTGTTTTAGTTTTTTTGTTTTTTAGCAACATATTATAAGAATTTGAACAGTTTTAAAAATTACTATACTTTTATTTGTGCAATGAAATATTATTCTAAGGCATTTTTTAGACGACATATTATACTCTGATGGTTTCTTGAAAAACATACTATTTTGACAATATACTGCACTATGACATTTTTACAACCACATATCATACATGACAATTTTAAGCAACATCCTATCACTTTGCGCTTTTTGAACCACATAATAAACTATGGGTTTTTATTTGCTGACATGCTGTACTATGAACTACAGGCCATGCTATGTTATTCCTGAAAAGTATACTATACTTTGACATTTTCTGAACTACATCCTATACTATGGCGTTATACACAGAGTGCTTTGGTTACATGTTGATTTATAATCTAGATTTTTTTCTGTTTTGTTTTTTGACGGGGGCTGCTCAGTGGTGTAGTGGTTAGCACTTTCACCTTGCAGCGAGAAGATCCCTGGTTCACGTCCCGGCTTTCCCGGGATCTTTCTGCATGGAGTTTGCATGTTCTCCCTGTGCATGCGTGGGTTTTCTCCGGGTACTCCGGCTTCCTCCCACAGTCCAAAAATATGCTGAGGTTAATTGATCATTCTAAATTGCCCGTAGGTGTGAATGTGAGAGTGATTGTTTGTCTCTGTATGTAGCCCTGTGACAGACTGGTGACCTGTCTAGGGTGTCCCCTGCCTTCACCTGAGTCAGCTGGGATAGACTCCAGCCCCCCTGCGACCCTAGTGAGGATTAAGCAGTGTATAGATAATGGATGGATGGATGTTTTTTGACGGGATTACCACAGACCTGACCGTGAACACCGTTGACACCCACCTGAGGGAGACGCTGCCTAAGATCTCAAGGCTGCTTGGTCGTGGTCTTTCTGGTCCTGCTCCAGAACGCCTTCATCAACTACATCTTCTTTTGAAAAGGCCCTCAGATGCTGCAATCTCTGACCTTCAGGAGGAACTGCTACTTTCACTCTGTAACGAGACGGTGGTTATTTTAAAGACCCAGCTCCTGGCGGCTTTGAGTGAAAGTTTAACATCCATCAAAACAGAACTACAGACAGTTAAATCTGAGCTGTCGGTCAGTATTTCAAACATCAAGTCCGACCCGGCTGCCCTAAAGCACGCTGTGGGTGAAACAGAAACTTCACTCTCCACATCACCAACGACATCGTCACACTCCAAAGCAGAGCACCTGTCTGCTGAACTTTTAAAAGTGGACTATAAATGTGAAGAATGTGAGCAGCAGCAGCCTGTGAGCAGCGGAACAGATGTGATCAGAAAGAAGTCATTTTCTTTTTTCTTTTCTTTCTGGTTGACTTGATGCTGTCAGATGCAGATGTTGGAGCTGATTCTGATCTTTCAGGATAAAAAGCTGCTTTTCCTTCACAGACTTTTCAGGAAATTATTCTCTCAGGTTTTCTCTGCTATTTATATTTTTATTATCTGTGATTATTTCATTATTTCATTATTGTAAAATAAAGTTTGAGGCATAAAGACTCATTTAGTTATTTTATTCCTGAAATCTTTGACGTAGCAGAACTAAACTTCCATTTTCCTTCTTGTACTTCTGATACTAGAACTAAACGTATCTTCAACACGGATCATCTGGTTTGAATCAATCAGCTGCAACATCACAACAACAAATGAGACAATTTTCAACAAATTAATGAAACTGATGTCATTTAAAACTATCAGTCTGTTTTAGTATCAAATTAAAGCTGATTACTGACAACTAGAACATTAACGTTACTGTTTTAATCACATTTAAGTTTCCTGAACGTTACATTAACGTCAACCAGCCACAGTTTCATGAACTTAATGAACCACATTACAGTAACACAACACACTTCAGCTGTTTACATGAAACTCAACACAAACATCGCTAGCTTAATGCTACGTTAGCTTAATGCTACGTTAGCTTAATGCTACGTTAGCTTTAATCAGGCTAGGACTGAGCAGCTAGCTCGGTTAGCATCGCTAACATTAAAGCTAATATTTACTGGATGCTAACTCTCTTCTCTGGTCAACACACACAGAAATAAACTCCACCAACATCTGGAGTGCATGACACACATTATATCTGACACTAAAGCTGCATATAAAGTGCATTAAAAGCGGCACCGATACGAAAATAAACATTTACTTACCAAACTATCAGAGTCCTTTCAGTGTCTGCTGGTAGAATCAGCCGAAGGTATAAAACTGGTTAAAACAAGCCAACGGGCAGGAAAACTGTCTGTGGAAAAGGTTCTGCTGCTGCACCGATAAATAAACCAACAGTTATTATATCAGAATTAATCCAAACGAGGAGAGCAGAGTCTCTGCTGCCTCTCCTCCATAGGACCTGTCAATCATTCCAGGCCAGACTGTCAATCAAGTAGCCCCGCCCCGTGGCTTCGCAAAACTTTAACGCTCTATATAAAAATCAATATTGATTTATTTTAAGATCGGCCACCTGATCTCTCATTTTGACCATGAAAACTAACGAAAAAAAATTATATCCTGTCTGTACACCGTACTCTGTTTGGCTCCACCCTTGCTGAAATAGACCTTGCTAAAATAGGCTGATGACCACTTCCGGTCTCAGAAAATGAAAAAACGGACCTTTTTCCGTTTGTCGCTTACTGATTTTACTTTCTTGTTATTCTAAATATAAAACGAAAATCAAAGCATTTTTTAAAAAAATCGTATATCCCTTTTTGATCATGAAAAGGAAAAATGCCTTATATTTCAATTTTAATTTTTGTATTTTATAACGAAAATCAAATAACCACTCGATTTTTGTTTTTCAATACCCGTTTCAGAACGGAAAATCCAATTACCAGATCCGTACACGGACCTATTACATTAATATTATTTGTTGAATATGATTTTTTTTAACATATTTTGTTCATATTTATCATAGTGTAATGATATATTGTAACTCATATTTCTCATAAATTCTGAATATTTTTTTGAATATTTTTAAATTGTGTTTAGTACAAACATCTAACTGATAAACATTCTTTTTTTTTAAAATTAATTTGTTGATTTATCAGATGCATTACTGATATAGTTCTGGTTTAATATCAATATTTTCTGATACTTGAGGTGATATTTTCCTAATAATTATCCTGAACTTGTGTTGTTGATGTATGTAAATCTACTGTAGCTGAGCTCAGATGTAAACGGAGGATTAATGCTTCTTCCTCCTGGATTACTTCTGTAGAGCGTCGCTAAAATCTGCTTATTCTGGTTTATTGTTCCAGACTTTTATTGTGAAATCCTGAAGTCGCTTTAATGTCAAACTGAGCTGCAGAGAAAATAGAGAAATAAAACAAGAAGCAGCTGTCAACACATTTACGAGGTGAAAAGATGAATATTAACAGAAAAATCTTTTCTAGAGAAATCTGATGCTGTCAGACTGACACCTGCTGGAGAACAGACAAACTGCACCTTTAGTTATGAGAGAACTAAAAAAATCTAATAAATCTGATTAAAATCCAAACAAACCTCCTCAGAACCATCTAGTTCTTCATCTCCAGTATCTTTATCAATGATCAGAGTTCTACCTTCAGACTGGGAATATTTCCAGAGTTCCAGGTCCTTGAAGTCCATAGAGGAGAACGTTTCCTGGAGAAAGTTCTAGAGTAGACCTACTGACAACTGTAGAAAGTTCTAGAGTAGACCTACCGACAACTGGAGAAAGTTCTAGAGTAGACCTACCGACAACTGTAGAAAGTTCTAGAGTAGACCTACTGACATCTGGAGAAAGTTCTAGAGTAGACCTACCGACAACTGGAGAAAGTTCTAGAGTAGACCTACCGACAACTGGAGAAAGTTCTAGAGCAGACCTACCGACAACTGGAGAAAGTTCTAGAGTAGACCTACTGACAACTGTAGAAAGATCTAGAGTAGACTTACTGACATCTGGAGAAAGTACTAGAGTAGACCTACCGACAACTGTAGAAAGTTCTAGAGTGGACCTACCGACAACTGGACAGTTGTTACTCTAGAACTTTCTCCAGGGGACGTTCTCCTCTGGACTTCAAGGACCTGGAACTCTGGAAATATTCCCACTATGAAGGTAGAACTCTGATCATTGATAAAGTTACTGGAGATGAAGAACCAGATGTTCTGAGGTTTGTTGGGTTTTATATTGAATAGCAGACCTTAATCTTGTGTAGAAACCGTTAAACATCTGCAACTGAAAGGATTTTGGAGGAAAAATGGTCCAAAATTTCAGCGAGACTCAAATATTATTGGTTTATATTTGAAGCTTTGAAGCAAAAACACCAACCAGAAGTTATTTCTGCTGAAAATGTTTGATGCCAGGAATGTAGTTACTCCACCCACACAGGAATTGTACATGTATTGATGTTTTTATTGATTTAATGGTTGAAAAAGTTGTTTTTTGTTGGGGTATTGTTCAAGTATATCGTGCATATATGTAGAATCAGACGCCTGGTGTCTAATAAATGTCTAAAAAACCTCAATTTCTGTTGGATGAACCTAGTTTTTCATATTGTTGTATATTTACCAACCTTAGTCTTCATGTTTCTGATGCTAAACTGTACGTGTAACTCAATAAAAAGTGCAGAAACTGACTTTGTTAATGTGAAATCATCAGATAAATGAAGGAGGAGACGTCCGAGCAGCAGCCATTAACTTATTTATTATACTGAATTTACGAAAAGTAAAAGCAAACACTTGAATAAACAGTTTTGTACATTTTTAGTTCGTTACCGATGGATCTGGTGGTTGTTCTGAAAAGCATTCCGCTGTACACGAGGCTGAAGATGCTTCACAACTGCTCCTCATTTTTTTTTAAACATTTGATCTTTTTTAAAAACACCAGAAGCAGGACGACGTGGACGCTCCGGACCTGAAGGCAACGCGACACCTTCACTGCCCCGGAGATGCAGGGAAATCAGAGTTTACTAGAGAGGAAGGAGGGAATATTACAAAACCTCGGGTCTGATCCAGAGTCTTCTGCTCACCGCTAACCGAACATGCAACCGAGCTGCGATTTATTAGCCGAATGGACGAACATTTACAGGATTATTTAACCTCCCATCACTGACTCTGCATCACGGAAACTTTACACTCAGCTGTAGCTTCAAGGAACGTCTGGAAAAACCTCCTGAACCATAGAAAACACAGAAGTTAGCCTCTGAGTTAGCATCTGCAGCTAACAGCCGCCATTCAGGCAGCCAAAGAAGTGATGGCAAATTCATGAAAACTATGGTGTTTTACAGGAAAATGACAGTTTATAACTTCTTTAATGTAAAGATGTTTTGTTTTTCTTTGCTATAAATGACAGTAAACTGAATATTTTGGGAGTTTTGGACTGTTGGTTAGCTTAAGACACCTCCATTTTAGGGTTAGCATCCGGAAACAGCAGTTTTATTAGGGCAAGCAGAGTCAAAAAAGTGATCACAAATCACTATGGCTGACTAAATTTGTTTTAAAAGAAAATATCAGTTTTAGCTTCTTAAATGCAAAGTTGTGCTGATTTTCTTTGCCGTAAATGACAGTAAACTGAATATTTTGAGGGTTTTAGACTCTCGGTTAGCTCAGGACGCCTCCTTCATATTTGCAAACTACTGGAATTGATTAGTTGTGTATTTACAGAAGATTAACATTAAACTTACCAACATTTTGAGTTTTGAACTTTTTAACAGTAAAGATGGTTTGATTTTCTTTGCCATGAATGACTGTAAAATGAGGATTTTGGGGTTTTTGGACTGTCGGTTACCTTAAGACGCCTCCTTCATAACTAAAGCTACTGGAATTGATTCAATTTGTCAATTTAAAAACAACTAAATGTAAGAAAAATCAACAGGAACAAAAACACCAACAAAGTAGTATTTTAGGGAATTTTGTGGTAATTTGCTTGAATTTGAATGTGTAAAATTGATCCAAAATGTGTTTTTGCTGCACACGAAGAGTTTTAATGATTTCTGCATCTTCAAATCTCAAGAAAACGTCAAAAACTGAACTGATTTGTCGATTTATAGCAACTAAATGTAAGAAAAATCAACCGAATGGAAACAAAAACACCAACAAATCAATTTTTGTTTGAATTTGAAGCATTAAAATGGAGCTGAAATGTGCTTCAATGATTTGTGCATCTTCAAATCTCAAGAAAACGTCAAAAAATGAACTGATTTGTTGATTTAAAACAACTACACGTGGATAAATCAACCAAATGGGAACAAAACACCAAAGAACCAAAGATTTTTAGTGCTTTTTGTGGTATTTCTTTTAAATTTGAAGCTTTAAAATGGAGCTGAAATGTGTGTTTTTGTTTCACATCAAGAGTTTAAATGATTTAAAACAATTTAATGTAAGATACATCAACTAAATGGGAACAAAAAACCAAAAAAACTAAGTTTTTCAATGCAATTTGTGGCATTTCTTTTAACCTTCCAGCAGTAAAATGGACATAAAGAGTTCTAATGATTTGTTCATCTTCAAATCTCAAGAAAATGTCAAAAACTGAACTGATTAGTCGATTTAAAACAACTAAATGTGGATAAATCAACCAAATGAGAACAAAAACACCAACAAACCAGAGTTTTTCAGGGTATTTTGTTTAAACTTGCAGCAGTAAAATGGATCTAAACGTGTTTTAAAGGTTGGTGTAACAGGTTTGTGTTGAATCTACGTCGCTGGGGTCAGAGTTAACCTGAAGCAGAGTCATTTAGAAAATAAAACTAGATGGAGGCGTTTCTTCCAGGTGGTTTTAATCCGTCAGCTGAGACAAAACGCCGACATAAAACTGAACATGTTCCTGTCGTTCCGTGGTGATAAAGACAGAAGAATGATAAATTAACCGCTTCATAACTGCAGTTTATAATACAGAGCCGATCTCACCAACTAGCTATGAACCTGCAAAAAAAAACTACAAAAGAGACATCAAATAAAAATCTTCGGTCTGGAATGGAAACTTCAACGAAAAAAACAAACAAACATTCAGGTTTATTGACATGTCATGATACTGTGAAGCTCCAGGGCTTCGAAGGCGACACCATACTGGACTAGAGAACGTGAGAAGAACAAGAGTCCACAGTGCTGCTCTGCCCTCGGTACCCAGGAACTAATGGAGAAACATGGAAACTGCACCTGAGCAGGTGAGTTCCTGGTGTTTGAAGCAGTCGGGTGGATGCAGGATGCAGATGGCCCCAGATGTTGGGGGTCTCCAGCTGTCTGGGGGTCTGAGGGCAGGTCTGGTCCAGACTAGAAGGTCTTCCTGTGGATGGCTCGAGCTCTGTCCTCCTCGTATTCTCTCTTGGACACCCACATCTTCTTAAAGGTGTCCAACGACGCCAAGATGGAGCCGCTGATGGAGGAGACAAACGCAGGTTATTGATTATCAGGGTCGAGACCCAACGGTGGGTTTATTATTATTGTATAAACAGGAAGTGGTGTCTAGCTCTCCTGAACATGCTCCAATCTGCCTGAAACTTTACATGTATGATCAGAGTCCGGCCTTCACCAGATACATAGGTCGAAATACACTCTCAGTCGCAGCGCCACCTGGTGGACATGCTTGGATTCACTGACCCATAAGGATCCATTCAACACTGCTTGCAGCTTTAATTACGTAGTATTTTTCTGTCGCATATAAAATTGCAATTTTGAAGGCCAAAAAATACTCAAAAACACGTGAAAATTTGGACACACATCAGGACCGGTGAAAAATGTTATGTTTTAGGGGAATTGTACACTTGTGGGCCAAAATGGTTCCATAGCGCCCCCTGGAAAATTTCAACCAGGAACAATGGCCAGTTACCTACAGCTAGGATATTTAGTACACACGTAACTCATCACGACGCACAAAAATTTAGGTCACAACCACACCTAAAACACAACAAGAAGTTGGCCATTTTGAATTATGTGTCATATTTTTGACCAATTTTTGCCCATTTTCAAAAGCTTTAAACTCAAATAGGGTTACCCTGACAGAGCTGAAATTCGGCCAGGATGTACTCCAGGCATGGGTGATCAAAAGCTATCAAAATGCTCCGCAAAAGTCTGAGGGCGTGGAAATGGCGGGCGGCGGAATTTCAGTTTCTTACCCGATCCATGTGGAGTAGAGCCTCTCCTGGGGAGCAGAGATCTACGGAGGGAAGAAAAACCAAAAAGGTCACAAAAACTCAGATATAAAGAGAAATAAAGTCCACTGGATCCAACCACAGCTCAGTTTAAACTTCTACTGACGGTTTAGTAACAAAACTGAGTTAAACAAACATTTAGAACCCATTTAGATGAACTGATTAAAGCTGGTTTAAAATTTAAAACTAATTTTGAGCCAATTTTTAATGATTTACAACCAATTGCTGATTCATTTTTGACCAGTTTCAGTCATTTTCATCAAATTTCATTTAATTTATGACAAACTCTTTTAGTTATTTTGGTCAGTTATAGACATCGTGACCAACTTTAAACAACTTTTAATTCATTTATGACCATTTTATAATTTATTTGTGGACAGTTTTAGTAATTTTTGAACAATTTCTGATTGATTTACAACCAATTTTTAAATTCATTTATGACCAGTTTTAGTGATTTTGAAGATTTCTCAAGGATTTTTGACTCATTTTGGATCAGTTTTAGTCATTTTTAGCACATATTAAAATGATAAAAAACTGATAAAATACATATTTATATAATAGTTTAGTGGCTGCACAGTGGTGTAGTGGTTAGCACTTTCTCCTTGCAGCTAGAAGATCCCTGGTTCACGTCCCGGCTTTCCCGGGATCTTTCTGCATGGAGTTTGCATGTTCTCCCTGTGCATGCGTGGGTTTTCTCCAGGTACTCCAGCTTCCTCCCACAGTCCAAAAATATGCTGAGGTTAATTGATCATTCTAAATTGCCCGTAGGTGTGAATGTGAGAGTGATTGTTTGTCTCTGTATGTAGCCCTGTGACAGACTGGTGACCTGTCTAGGGTGTCCCCTGCCTTCACCTGAGTCAGCTGGGATAGACTCCAGCCCCCCATGACCCTAGTGAGGATTAAGTGGTGTATAGATAATGGATGGATGGATAATACTTTAGTCAACAGCCAATAAAAAAAGAGCATTTAAATGTATTCAGGCTTCTGAAATTGGAGGTTTCATTCAGATTTAGGTTTTGTAGGTTTGATTCTTTGCACTTGTCTGATTTTCATGCACAGATTCGTGGAAATATTCAGAAATCTCTGTGTAAATGTACACATATTTGTGCACATTATATAATAATTGTCCATGTAACTTTACAGATTAATGCACACGTTTATATTTTCTTTTACAAATTTTATCAAACTGTCACATCTGAATTCATGTTTTCTTTTAAATCTTGCAAATCAAATGACACATTTAAACATGTTTCACATCTTTACAACATGTTTGCGTTTAATTTTACTCCAATAATCCCCATAATGCTCCAGTTAGAGGTGAATAAAACGCCGTCAGATCCAGCAGACAGAAGTCATCAACCTATTTTATATAAACAGAAATTCACCTTGATCTTCACGTCTTTGGGTGCCAGTTTCTTGACTTCAGTTAGTAGCCTCTCTCCAAAACCTGCAGGAAAAAACACAAAAACATCAGAATTATTAAACATTCTTTGGGATAACATTAAATGAAAGTCTTCCTTTGTGTCTGGAATGAAGAAAATGTAAATAAACTGATGATTTACAGCTTTTAAAAATACAGATTATAGACGTTTATGGACCAGTAGACCTGAAATTCATGTTTCTTTAAAAAAAGAAACACCAAAAATACAGTTTATCAGCCACAGATGATTTATTTTGGATCCGTTTAAGTAAATTTTCGCATTTTGATTCATTTATGATCTACTGTAGTCATTTTTAAGACTTTCTGAGTCATTCTGGACAAATTTGAGTCAACTGGGGACGCCAGCAGCTCAGACAGGAAGTGGTCGGCCACGTAAAATCCCATGCTGAGGAGCACCAACTTTCTGATGTCCAGCAGGTCCCAGATGTGGCTGCATTCTGAGAAGAAATGAGGTATTTTCACCAACTATGAAGCAGCTGAATGCAGCCTTGACCCTGAATATTGGTCCTCAGGTTTGGAGCTGTAAACGTTCTGCTGTCTGGATAACTCAGAAGCTTCCAGCACCGACCTTTGATGAGCGTGGAGCCTCCACACAGGACGATGGTGGAGAACAGTGTGCGTCTCAGGTCCATGTCGGACTTCTGGATAGCGTAGGCCAGAACCTCGTGGATCCCCGAACTCTCGTCTCCGATCAGGTCGGGTCTGAAGAGCAGCTCTGGAGCTCTGAACCTCGCCGGACCGATCTGAAGACGCAAACAGGGTTTATAACGTCTCAGATCATCAGAGAACGTCTCATCAGGCAGATTTATCTCTGGACGTTTGAGGACTCACATTTAAAGTGCTTCCATCAGGCAGGACGTACTGAGCTTTCTCTGTTTCTAGAGTCTCGTCCTTTTGTGGGTTCAGAGAAAGATAACAGGCTCTCTGTGGAGAAACAACAAATCAAACATTACATTTTTATTCACAAAACTTCTACCTTTGTGTCTCTTTGTGGTCATTTTGTGTCTCTTTGTGGTCATTGTGCGTCTGTTTGTGGTCGTTTTATGTCTCTTTGTGGTCGTTGTGCGTCTGTTTGTGGTCGTTTTATGTCTTTTTGTGGTCTTTTTGTGTCTGTTTGTGGTTGTTTTGTGTCTTTTTGTGGTCGTTTTGTGTATCTTTGTGGTCATTGTGCGTCTGTTTGTGGTCGTTTTGTGTCTGTTTGTGGTCGTTTTGTGTCTGTTTGTGGTCGTTTTGTGTCTCTTTGTGATCATTTTGTCTCTTTATAGTTGTTTTGTGTCTCTCTGTGGTCGTTGTGCGTCCCTCACCTCTTTGACGGTACGAACCACCTCGAACTCGGCCGACGTGTTGAAGTTGTATCCTTCTTTGCGCAGCAGCAGCCGCAGGTATCTGGACACGTCTCGGCCGGCGATGTCGACCCGCATGATGGAGTGCGGGATGGCGAAACCCTCGTAGATGGGAACCACGTGGGTGACGCCGTCGCCGGAGTCCAGCACGACGCCGGTGGTTCGTCCCGTAGCGTACCTGAAGCAGACAGCAGACTGAATCAGGATCATTTATCTCTGTGTGGATGTTTCTGCGATAAAGGTCAGACTGGAAAAGGTCAGAAACTGTGTCTGGTTCCTCTGATTCATGGAGTTCTGACACCGAAGGAGCAAATACAAGCAGCTGAAGTTCAACGTTGCTGTTTCAGAGCTCGTTTTTCTGGTTTATAGTCTGTCAGACAGCATGGAAGAGGGTTCTGAAGGCAAAATCCAGCCAAATTGCCTGGATTTTGGTTGATTTTTTGTGAAGGTTCTTAAAGAAACTTTTTTAACATTTCTTTTTTTCCCACCAAAAAATGTTCAAAGATTTCCCAAAAATATTGAAAATAACTTTAAAACGGGTCAATCTTGACCCGCCGGACGACATGACGGTTAAAACTGAGTATGGCTTTAAAGGGTGTTTTAAGAATTAGCTGAAATGTTGTGTGTAAATATTGTAGCTGTTTTGTGTTTTTACGGCATTATCACAGAATTATTGGACATTGTTTATGTAATTATGAGAGTTTTCCTTCAGAAAACAGTCCCTTCAGGCAGAAATGTCAGCTGAGCAGGTGTTGATGCTGCTTCTGCTGCTCATAAAGTGGGTTTTGGGTGAAAGCTGTGCTGTAAAACATGAAAAACAGCGAGTTCTTACAAGCTGAGCACAGCCTGCATGGAGATGAAGAGCGCCGGGACGTTGAAGGTCTCAAAGAAAACCTCGGCTGCTTTCTCCCTGTTCTTGCTGGGGTTCAGAGGAGCTTCAGTCAGCAGCACAGGATGCTGGAAGAGGTCAGAAAGCACAGACTGTTGGATCACTGGAGCGCTGATAAAACATCTGCAAACGTCTGGAGAAGATCTCACCTCCTCGGAGAAGGTCTGCAGCTGCTCCTTGGAGTAGACGTACTGCCAGATCCTCTCCATGTCGTTCCAGTCCTTCACAATGCCGTGCTCCATCGGATATCTGACCGACAACAAGCCCCGGTGCTCCTGGTGGGCAGAAACACAGCAGATGTTTGGATTTTTACCACCTTTACATCTCTGTGGGCTCACATGCTTCACAAGCTGAAAGAAACTGAACAACCTGCAGCAGCAGAGACAGAAAAGTCACATGATACCTCAGCTAACGTTAGCCAGGAGGCTCAAAGAGACACAGTAGGAAGCTTATCTGATCTGATCTGATCTGATGGAGAATCATGTGTCCTGCTGCTCTTTAAGTCCAATAAAACCAGAACTAACAGCGAATGAAGCTCAGTTTTAGGCCTGGAAACTTCATAAGCAGGTTGCACATGTGGAAGGAATGTTAATTATACAGTCAGATCAGTGTGTTTTCAACATCATTTATTTGTTTTTACACGGAAAATTTGCAATGAGGGCATGTCAGAATCATTTTTGTGGCCTTTTGAGGCTTCATGAAGGGTCAATAACTTTCAAATCTGCTACCGAATTCCTGATTACTGCAATTAATATCAAAATCTAGAGACAAAACTCAACCAGATTTAAGATTTCACAACTTTGAACTGGTCTAACCTGATGGAGACTGTTTGGTCTGACGTGTTTGACCTTTACTGAATGTTTACTGAGAGTCGGCTCCAAATTAACTGATGCCCTTGTATATATTGTAAATATTATTACTATTGTTCTATTATTCTTTTATTCTTATCACTATGTCTACTGTTACATAAGCTGCTGTAACAATGTAAATTTCCCCTGGAGTGGGGAGAAATAAAGAACTTTATCTTATCTTATCTTATCTAAAGAAGTCAACAGTGTAGCTCTGTTTTGTTTGAACTTTGCAAACAAGATGCTCAACATCAAATGACCAAATGGGACAAAAACAAGCAAAACATAACCACAAATAGACAAATGGGCAACAAAAAGGTTCAAAATGACCAAAATCAGACACAAAATGCTCCAAATATTGCACCAAACAACCAAAACAGGACAAAAACAGCGAATAATATAGGTAAAATGTTATATGAGAGACAAAAGAGGCTTAAAATGACCACAAAAAGACAAAACACTGACAACATATTCAATGTTTACTGAACTTTTACTTGGTTGATTCAAAACCAACAAAGTGTCAAAGAAGTTGTCGGCGTGGCTGCATTTTGTTCAAAAAGTCGAGTGTAGAATTTGCAAAAAAACACAGCAAACGACCAAAACGGGAAAAGAACATACACGAAGAGACACAAAATTTACAGTATGAGGCATAAAATGATCAAAAAGGAACAAAAACAATAACACAAAGAGAAAAACTGCCAACAACATTTTACTTTTAATGCTTCCTGAACAATGATTATGGAGTCAACTCCAAACTAACTGATGTCAAAGAAGCCGTCAGTGGACTGCAGTCATATCAAACGGACAAAAACACGAACGTAAACTTTGCAAAGAAAATTTAAATGACCACGAAAAGACTAGCTGGCAACAGAGAGGTGCAAAATGACTAAAAATCGGACACAAAATGACCCAAATGCTGCACAAAACAACCAAGATGGAAGAAAAAACAACCGTAAATTGACGTAGAATGACCATAAAGAGACACAAAATGCACAATATGAGACACAAAACACACAAAATGGAAGAAAAAACAACCATGAAGATGTGCCAAATGACCACAAAATAAACAAAATGAGACAGAAAAGAGACATAAACAAAGAAACATAAAATGACCACAAAGAGAAAATCTGGCGACAGAGGTAAAAAATGACTAAAATCAGACACAAAATGTCCCAAAAGGGACAAAAACAACCAAAATGGGAGAAAAAACCCAACCATAAATCAACGTAGAATGATCGTAAAGAGACCAAAAATGCACAATGACGCACAACACGACCAAAATGGGAGAAAAAACAACCATAAATAGACACAAAATGTCCCAAACGTTGCAGAAAATGACCAAATGGGACAAAAAACAAGCCTGAAAATGTGTAAAATGACCACAAAAATAAACAATACGAGCCAGAAGAGACGTAAACAAAGAAACATGTAATGACCACAAAGATACAAGTGAAAGTGAAGAAAAGTGGCACAAAACAACCAAAATGGGAGAAAATACAACCATAAATTGATGCAGAATGACCATAAAGAGACACAAAATGTACAATATGAGACACAAAACAACCAAAATGGGACAAAAAAACAACCATAAAGAGACATAAAATGTCCCAAAAGTGGCATAAAACAAAAAAATGGGAGAAAAACCAACTATAAAGATGTGCAAATTGACGACAAAATTAACAAAACGAAACAGAAAAGAGACGTAAGCAAAGAAAGGGAAAATGACCACAAAGAGACAAACGTCTAATTTAACATTTTACACTGCAGACTGTGACGATCAGCTTAAAGCGCAGGAATACGATGAAGTATTTGGTTTGATACTGCAGTAAACAGTACCTGTAGTATGTACTATAACAGCTAGCTGCTAATGCTAATGCTAAGTGACCAGAGACGTCTGTTGAATCACTGCAGAACCTTTTCCACTAAACCCACCACAGACCAGAATAACACACGTAACCACGGCAACCGTACACAAATGTGGCAGCAGCTGTGGGCAGAGATGTTTTAAAGACAGAAAAAAAGGTTGCTTTGACCTAAATAGCTACAAATTCTCACCAAAAACCGACATCAGGAACCAAAATGAACACCATTAGCTGCTGAGAAACATACAGGAAGTGAAGTTTTTATTTACCTCTGCTTTGGGTCCGATAAACAGATCTCCCTCCAGAGCTCCGGCCATCACTCGGACATGTTTAGGACGCCCGACGCTGCACACAAACAGACACACAATTCAAAATACAACACAAACCAGCAGCAAGTGGACTTTAACGACCCTCTGTTAATCAATGGAGACACTTATTGGGTCAAACAACTGAAAACACACTAAATAAATCAGATTTGTGCTCTAGACAGCTGTGTTTTTGGGTGAATAAAGATCCTCTGAAGGACACTTACTAGTTGGGGAAACAGTATTTGGGGATCTGGTCTCCTGCGAAGCCGGCCTTGATGACCCCTGAACCCTGCAGGAACAAACGGACATTTAAAGTCAGCATCACAGGACTGGAGCTGAAATAAGAGTTAGTCATGAGATGAAGCCTCCAGCAGGAACTGTTCTACACTCTCAACACACTGTCTGTCTGAACAGCCCACGGTGTGAACAGTTATTTCTACAACGTCCAGCTGGAAACTGGTGAGAAATGCACCAAAACGTCCAGAAACTTTAATTTCCCCAAAACCAAAGGGGATAAAATCTGAATGAAAGTTCTCTCAGCACATTGTGACCAAAACCACAGGAAGATTTAGTAAAAGAATCCATTCATATCAAAATTCTTGAACAGTGGCATCATCTATCCCTGTATAAACCTCAATTTTCTTGATTTTTGTCCACAAACTAGCAGCAAAAACAACCTGTTAGCAGGTGCAATTTTTTTTTAAATGTCAGGAATAATCTGCAACGTTCATCCAAAACAATCTCTTCCTGAAGAAAACTTTAAAAAGCAGCAGGTAGAAGAACTCAGCTGCTGTTTGGTGAGGAAAACTGTCCTCGACTTTGACAAACTCTAATGTTGAACTCATGAGTTCCTCTGACTTCTATTAGAAATTTTAGCTCTAAAACCATTAAAATGTACTAAATTATATCACGTGTTTTCTAACATGGTGTTCCAAACTTTTTACACACAGTTACTAAATCTGACAGCTGTGATTTCAAAGTCTACATGTTGACTACATTTTTAGATTTCATTTTAAATTCTGAACCAAAAAAATCTGACAGTAGATTTAAAAGGCATGTTGTGGGGTTTAAAAAAAAAAAATCATCACAACGACACCATTTATCAACCAGAAACTGATTCTCCAGAACCAAAACATTCATTTAGTTTTCAGGTTGAACTGCAGGCAGTGTTTTCACAGACAGACTTAGAGGAAAACCAAAGCTACTGGATGAACAAAATAAACACAGCATGGCTCAGAAACAGTGAACAGAGGAGGAGGTTGTTGGAGATCCATTCAGCATGGAGAAACATCTTTCTACATCTGGTTCCTAAAACAAGCCACTTCTTTGGGTAATAACTGTGTAAATACAGGATGTATATATGAATCTATCAGCTATAAGAACTGTGTAAATACAGGATGTAAATATGAATCTATCAGCTATAAGAACTGTGTAAATACAGGATGTATATATGAATCTATCAGCTATAAGAACTGTGTAAATACAGGATGTATATATGAATCTATCAGCTATAAGAACTGCTCTGATTACAGCTGATAGATTCTGGTGTAGCTTTAGATATTGATTGGTAATATCAGCTGACTGTGTGGCTGCTGTTTATGTGTGAAGCTAATAGGATGACAGCTCGGCTAATGCTAACTGATTATGATTATGAATATTCCGAGCTAACCTGTTAGCTAGCGTTAGCTCGGACAAACCACAGCGTATAAAACCAACAGGAGGAACGTTAGCACAGTTTACACACTGTCCGGTAACGTTAGCAGCTGCTGCATGTTTAACACAGCCACTAAATGTGATTTACGGTCAGCCAGGACACAATAGCTACCGGAGCTAGCCGCTAGCCGTTAGCCGCGGCCTCCTCGGTTTGGGTGTGGATGAATGACATCATCATACTCACATTATCGATCACCACCGGCTGGTTAGCTAAGATGTCATAGGACTCCATGACGGACTGAGGGTTCCTGGTGTGCTTCTACCGATCCGTGAGCGTCTTCCTCCCGGTGTGGTGTGTTTTTAACATGTACAGCAGATAACGCCCTGTCACCGCCGAGTCGACGCCGCCGCTCCGCTGTGCTGCTGCCGCTGACCGTCGGCCCGCCTCCCCTCCGCCACAACCACATCAGCGCGGCTGCCGTTAGACTGACGATAGAGCGGACCAATCACAGAGAAGAATGGTGTGATTGACAGGAGGAAAAGCCAATCATAGGGTTGGACAGAGAGGCCATGCGTCTGTTTGTCAACGGCAGCAGCAGCATCAACAGCAGCATCTGTCTGAGGGAATAAAGGAGCCAGTTCAACCTCCAGTAATGTTGATGATCAAACTGACCCATTTAAAAGTGAAAAAAAACTAAAATAAATTGTTAAATGTATTTTTGGCCTAATAAGTGCAATCAAACTTTATTTTTATTTTTATTTTTTCTGTTAAGCCACTTTTCCCTCATCTGTCACCCTTGTATATATTGTAAATATTATTACTATTGTTCTATTATTATTTTATTCTTATCACTATGTCTACTGTTACATAAGCTGCTGTAACAATGTAAATTTCCCCTGGAGTGGGGAGAAATAAAGAACTTTATCTTTATCTTATCTTTATCTTCATCAACATATAAAATGAAAATGATTCATTTCACATATTTGCATCCTGAACAGAAGATATCTTTAACCCTCCTGTTGTCCTCATTTACAGGCACCAAAAAATATTGTTTCCTTGCCTGAAAAAAATCCAAAAATTCAGCAAAAAAAATTCCAAAAATTTCAGAAAATTTGCAAAACCTTCAGGAAGAAAATTCCAATAATTCCTTATTAGTTTCCCTTGAAAGTTTTATTTTAACAAAATTCTCCAAATTTGGCAAGAAAATTCTTGTAAATATTTTCAAAAAATGAGTAAAAATCTTCCAAAAAAAATCCTAAAAATATCTAAAGTGATTACATACATATCAGTAAAACGTCTAATATTTCCTTTAAGAACATTCACATAAAAATGTTCTTAAGAAACATTCACCTCATCTGCACATATAAAAGCTAATATATTAATAATAAATGGCTTTAATCATCAAGTTTGGAGGTTCAAATGTTAATAAATTGGTAATTGGATGTTTTGATAATCAAAAAGGTGGGTTTTAATGGTAATATACAGTTAATAAAGAGTTTTAATCATGAAGTTTGCAGGATTAGATATTAATAATCAATGAATAAAGTCATTTATTGATCAAATCTGCACACAAAAATGTCACTAATCATCCATGACAAGTATTAATAAAGAGGTATGTTGATTAAAATGTTCAATATGTATGAATAAAGAGTTCTAATCACCAAATCTGCAGCTGTAAATGGTAATAATTTATATATAAATAGTTTAGTCTCCAAGTCTTCTGGTGTAATTGTTAAAATGCTATTAATAAAGATTTTTATTCACCAGATATGCAGTTACAAATGTTAAGACGTCATTACTAAGTCACTAAGTTAGCTGTCATTTTTTTAAAGATCGATATCATCATGAAGTCTGTGTGTTTAAGGTTTAATATATTATTAATAAGCTGTTTTGTCACCAAGTCTGCACGGTTTAAGGTCAATAAGTCATTGATATAGAGTTTAAATTGAGAAATCTGCATTTTAAAGTGGTAATTAAACATTAATAACGACATTAACTGATCTCGTATGCACGTAAAATCGTTGATAAATCGCTAGAAAAGGATTTTAATCTCCAATTCTGCCGTTATATATCAACCAATCAGTGAAACTTTGATGGAGCAGCATTTTAAAAAAAAAAAAATATTATTCAAAGTGCTTTACAAGCAACTGATTAGACAAAAGAAGAAGACAGATTAGATACTAAAGCACACAACACAATCGAATAAGGCAAAAATAACGCATAAATTCCTCAATAGAAATTAAAAAATGTCCAGAAAATTTGGAATTTTTCGATTTTTCCTCACACACCATGAAGGCACCACATTCCGTCACAGCGTTCGACCAATCCGAAAGCAGCTAAAAACCAGACTGGGCGGGGCTTGACCTGCCGTTCAGAGAGTCAACAGAAGCCAAAGAGTGAAAATCAGTGCAGAACTACGGAGGATTTTAACCGCAAAAACAGTATTTATCCTCAGGTAGGCGGTGTTTTTATACCGGTGCTACTTAGATATTAGTGTTTTACAGACTGACACTCACCGAGGTCAGCTGTGTTGTCTGTTAAATGAGCTTAGCTGCCGTTTGTAGCCCGCTGTGAACAGAACTAGCTGAAGTTGTGTTAGCCGCTGAGCTAACCACCGGCTAATCGGACAGAAGCTGAAGTTTTACGGATTAAAAACAACTTTTAGAAACACAGACAGCTGCTCAAAATATGTGTCTTCAATCCTTACAAATTCACCTAGTGACAGCTGAACCAAACGTAACGTTTACTGAAGGATAAAACTGATTTTTAAGTCGTTTCTGAAGTTTTTCGGATTCAAAACAAAGATAGCGGCCTGCTGCCAAAAAGTGCTTCTTAATGCCGCAAAGTCCAGTTTATAAACGTGTATAAATACTTCAATCTGTGTCAAATTCTCAGAAATACAAGTACACACAACCTTACATCCACGGTGACAGCACTTTCTAATAATGATGTTTTAGATGAGTTCACATTTATTTTTAGATTTTTAGGTTAGTTTTCATGTGAATTTTATATTTTTAGGTGGATTTTCATGTTATTTTTATGGTTTTAAGTGAATTTTCATTATTATTTTTATGCGTTTGGAGCGTTTTCATTTTCTCTTTCTGAGCTGTTTTTTCTTTGAGCAGAAACAGTTTTTCTATCAGTTTCAGTTTGTAGTTTTCGTTTTGCTGCGTCACATTCAGCTGCCGACTTTGGAATTTGTTTGTGGATAAATTTAGTGTCGCTGCTTTGGTTTTCCTGCTTCTGTATTCAGAAACAGACACTGGTTTTCTGCAGACAGCGAGGACAATTAGTGAAGATCAAATCAGAGGCAGCTGGATGTTACTGAGAGTTTGATTTTTAAAGCACGTTCTACTTCTGTGATTCTCTGTTTTAATGAATTAGTTATAAACATTTTCTTTGAGAGACGTTAAAACAGATGTTAAGTCGCTCAGACTGCAGCAAACAAACACATGAATCCTCATTTCCACGTCTGATTCTTAGAATACAGTTCAGAGATTTAAATTATTAATATCATCCCAATGCCTAATGAATGTCATTATTTTATTGTTGTTCCAGATATTTTAAATAACTTTGTTTGTTAATGTATTTTTGATAAGTTGACATATTTCATTTCATTTAATTTTTTTCACAATAATTTTCTGACTTTTTAAAAATTTTAATGCTATTTATATTACTAACATGTTTTTTTAGACATTTTGAAGTTTTTTGCAGACATCTTGTAAAATTTTTAGCAGTTTTCTGAAATGTCAAACATATTTTTATTTGATCGCATTTTAATATTTTTCAGATATTTAAAATTTATTTTCAGATATTTTGACATTTTTTTAAAAAAATTCCCAATAATCTTCTGACATTTCTTTTTGTTTTAATACTTTCTATATTCATAATTATTATTTAATTAATTTAAATAATATTTCCAACATATTTTATAGACATTTTTGTTTTTTTTGAAGACATCTTTTTGTAATATTTTTAGCTTTTTTTCTGAAAGGTCAAACATATTTTTATTTGATCACACTTTAGTATTTTTCAGCTATTTAAAATGTATTTTTAGATATTTTAGTATTTTTTTCAGATGTTTCTTATCTATGTATTTCTGAACAATTGTACAGCAATTTTCACTTTTGATTAATATGTGTTTGCTGTTTTATTAACATTTTTTTGGTCAGTTTATAAATATTTTAAGATTTTTGACATTTAAAATAATTCACACATTTTTCTCTGATATTTTATTTGTATATTTTCAGGATTTTAATTCATATTTTTTGGGAACCTTCATTAAGTTTCAGTCGTATGGAGCAAATATTAAACTTATTATTATGTTAAACTGATCTGCTGTTATCAGATAAAATGAGGTCCATCGGCGTCACTCTCTTCTTTTATTGCCTGTGAAGAATAATAACTCACTTTATAGATGTTGTTTTCAACTCTGTTCCTGCTGTTGAAAGTTGTTTCTATGAATCAGCATCTAGAATCTATAAATATCTTTTTATTTCTCCACAGATCTTCCTTCAGTCTGATGGGTTCAACGTCTCCAGCATCAGATCTCCATCTTTAGCATCATGGCTCTCGCTGAGGAGACGCCCGAGAAGTAAAACAAACCTCCAGACACAATCTCACTTCACACTTAACAAAACTATAGTTAAATATGTGGTTTAGTTGTTCTCAGTTACATATTTATACTGCAGTGTTATTCAGATTAAGATATTATGAGCGCCACTGATTTTCCACTTAAGCATGTTTTTTGAGGCTTGTTTTGTTTTTTCCTTTTATATCTTTAATGTAGCACTTTGAGATTTTTGCTTAAATGAAAAGTGCAGTACAAATAAAAATTATTGTTATTATTATTATTATTATTATTATTATTATCAATAATAATAATAATAAGAAGAAGAAGAAGAAGAAGAATGATTTTTTAAAAATAAATCTGTTGTGGAATTAGAAAGAAAGAAGGTGATGAGAATTGTGAAGCTGTTTATTTCATATTTAATATTTTATTAACATTTTGGCTAAGATTTTGACATTTTCAACAAATGCTCTGACATTTTGTTCAGTTTTCTTTAATTTAGAAGTATATGTTTAGCTATTTTGTTAGTAATTATAGAGATATTTTTAATATGCACATTTTTGGCTCATTTAAAAACATTATTGGACATTTATTTAATATTTTTAACTATGTTTTTATATAGATAAGTGAAGATAAACTTCATTGATCTCTCACCACGGAAATTTCTGAATATATTGAGGAGATTTTATTCATTTTTAGACATTTTAGAATCTTATTTCAAACAATTCATTAGTTACTAAACAAATCAAAGCTTATTTCAGGCATTTTATTCCGTGAGAACCAGTGTGTTTGTGTGATGCGTTCAGGCACTGCTGGGTTTGTTTCACCATCATTGTGTTCTTTTATAACCACCGTATATCTAACTACTACTGCTGTGTTTGTGTGATGCGTTCAGGCACTGCTGGGTTTGTTTTGCCACTGAGAGGGACGACCACAGTGCAGAGTGGGTGAGTCCCTGCAGGTGTAAAGGCTGCACTAAGTGGATCCACCAGGCCTGTCTGCAGCGCTGGCTGGATGAGAAGCAGAAAGGAAACAGTGGAGGGTCGGTGAGCTGCCCTCAGTGTGGAACCCAGTACCACATCGTCTTCCCCAAGATGGGTCAGTTCACACAACATTTTATTATTATTTTTTAGATATTTGAAGACATTAAGATATATTGTTAGTTTATTTAAAAAACCTCAAATTTCTATTAATATTTTTAAAGCAATTTTCTGACATTTAAAACATAATTTTTCAAACATTTTAGTAATATTTTTTTGGATATTTTAAAACATTAAAATATATTTTTAGATATTAGAAAACCTCAAATTTCTATTAATATTTTTAAAGCAATTTTCTGACATTTAAAACATAATTTTCAAACATTTTTGCAATATTTTTTAGCTCTTTAAAAACTTTAAAATATGTTTTTAGACATTTAAAAAACCCGAAAATTTCTATTAATATTTTCAAAGAAATTTTTCTGGCATTTAAAACATATTTTTCAAGGATTTTACGAAGATTTTTTGGATATTTTAAAATAATTTGTTGTGACAAAATATGACATCGTTTGGGAAACGTAACCAAATGTGATTGTAATAATAACTTTATTTAATGTCTAAACTACAGATAAGTAGTTTTCTGTTAATCATGTGACCTGGATGACGAATCGAAACAATGGAAGTTAGAAGTTTAGTGGATTTTTTTCAGCCAAGTTGCTGCTAAAAACATTTTCTAACTAAGATCTCTGTCTCCAGCGGGTCAGAGAAGCGATTGAGGAGCTTTGTAGAATAAGCTGAAGTGTTTTTAGTGGGTTTCAGAGGATCGTGTCTGGTTTTTATCGTCTTCAGGTCCGGTGGTCTACTTCCTGCAGCAGGTGGACCGAGCTCTGTCCAGGATCAGTCCCTTCGCTGCCGTCGGAGTCGTGGTCGGGACGGTTTACTGGTCGGCGGTGACGTACGGAGCCGTGACGGTCATGCAGGTCCGTTTATTTAACGCTGAAACAACGTTAGAACAACGTTTCCTGTCTACCTGTCCTTCTTTCTGGTGTCATTTTGCGTCCTAATGTTGACATTTTGTGTCTTTTAGTAGAACTTTTTCTGTTTGTGGTCGTCTTGTGTCTCTGTGGTTGTTTTGTGTCTGTTTGTGGTCGTTTTGTGTCTCCTTGTTTCCACTTTGTGTCTCTCTGAACGGTCCGTGCGTTTTAGTGTAAATTGTCGTGTTTGTGGTCATTGTGTGTACCGTTTGTGGCGTGCAGGTGGTGGGCCATAAGAAGGGCCTGTACGTGATGGAGCGAGCCGACCCCCTGTTCCTGCTCATGGGTCTGCCCACCATCCCAGTGGTTCTGGTTCTGGGGAAGATGATCCGCTGGGAGGACTACCTGGTCCGGCTGTGGCAGAGATACTCGTACAAACGGAAGCTGCCGCCAGGTGAACACAACAAACACACAGCCATTAAAACAGCAAGAGGAAACATCAGTCATTCGTGTTAGTTGTGGCTGAGATTTCAGAACCTTCTGAGGCCTCACTGTCCTTTAGTCTGCTATCTTTGGTGTCATCTTGTGTTTCTGGGGTTATTTTGTGTCTGTTTACTGTAATTTTGTCTCTTTGTGGTCATTTTGTCTCTTAATGCACATTTAATGTCATTTTGTGTCCCATTGTTGACATTTAGTGTCTGTTAGTATAAATTGTTCTGTTTGTGGTGATTTTGTGGAAGTTTTTGATGTCATTTTTTGTCATTTGGGTGTGATTTTGTGTCCCTTTGTGGACATTTTGTGTCTCATTGTGTTTCTTTGTGGACGTTTTAGTGCAATTTTGTCTCTTTGTCGTCATTTTGTGTCTTTTCGGTGTAATTTTGCATCTTATTGTGGACATTTTGTGTCTCTTTATGATGAGTTTGGCCAGTTTGTTGAAATTTTTTTGTTACCATGTTTTGTGTCTCTGTGATCCCATTTTGACCTGATTTTGGTGCTAGATAATAAATCACCAAAGACTGAGTCACTAGTTATTCTATCAGTACAAGTGATCGTTGTGTCGGCTGTTGAGGAAAACTGAGAAGTTAAATTACTCCTAATCTTCAGGTAACTAAAGACGCTGTATGTTGAACAGGTAGTTTAGATGTAATATAAACGTCTGCTGGTTACTGTGAGTGAAACTAAAGTGTGTTTTGTGTCAGGCAGCAGCCGCTACCTTCCTCGGGTCCCAGTGGATGGACCCAACTCTGGAGATCACCTGTCGGTGTCCAGGACTCTGTGTGGAGCTTTGATTTTTCCCTCCATCGCCAGTCTGGTGGGTCGGCTGCTGTTCAGACGGACGTCCTCCAACCTGCAGAGGACCATACTGGTGGGTGTTTCATTCAACCGGTTTTCATTCGTTTATTGATCAGATTACCAGCAGGGGGAGCTAATTCTCCAGTCAGTGCTGTTAACCTTCATGTCGTCCTGTAGGCCAAATTGATCCGTTTTAAAGTTTGAAAATGTGGGAAAAATAAATATTTTCACAGTGAAACTTCTGATGTTCACATTTTCAACATTTTTGGGAAATCTTTCAACATTTTTTGGTGGAAATAAATGTTAAAAATGTTTCTTAAGAACATTCACAAAAAAATCAACCAAAATCTAACGAATTTCACTGGATTTTGGTGGAGTTTTATGTGAATGTTCTTAAAGAAAATATTAGATATTTTACTGATATAGATGGAATCACTTTAGATATTTTTAGGATTTTTTTTGGAAGATTTTTACTCATTTTTTGAAAATATTCACAAGAATTTTCATGCCAAATTTGAGGAATTCATTTTCTTTGTAATAAAACTTTTGAGGAATTATTTAAATTTTCTTCCTGTAGGTTTTGCAAATTTTCAGAAATTTGGGGAATTTTTTTGCTGAATTTTTAGATTTTTTTTCAGACAAGGAAACAATATTTTTTGTTGCCTGTAAATGAAGACAACAGGTTTGTTTGTTTGATGGTTTGTTCGGCACTTAGTTTGTTCTCTTATTTGTTATTTGATACCAAAACCAAGTTCTGTTAAATATTTTGACAGAATTTTGAGAATTCCCTCCGTTTTCAGACCTGGAATTTTTGTATTTTAACCCTAAAAAAACACCCAAGAAGCCATTTTAATGGTTGAATATCTCCAGAAATAAAACTCCAACAGCCATGAAATGTTTTCAGGACTCAGGCAGAGTAGTTTTTATCAGATCAGAATGATTGAATGGATCCAGCAGAGGACAAATATTTAGTTACTGGACCTTAAAAATGGGGGAAAAAGTCTAAAACGCCAGTCCAGGCTGGTGTAGTGACTGTGGTGTTTCTGTTTTTACGTTCTCTCCTTCCTCCCCTGCAGGGCGGCATCGCGTTCGTTCTGATCAAAGGCGTGTTGAAGGTTTACTTCAAGCAGCAGCAGTACGTCAGTCAGGCCAACAGACAGATCCTAAACTACCCGGAGAGGAGCGGCGGCGGACAAACCGACGGCAGCGACGACACCGAGGACAGCGGCAACGAGTGACTGTCACAGTTAGAAAGAAAGAAACGGAACCTGGAGGGAATTTCTTGAAGCTGAAACACTCTGAGAGCTGAGGAGAAGCTGCAGGACGAACTAAAACCCTGAGGAGCAGCACTAGAAGGTAGAAACACTGGAGCTCCTGCAGCCTGGAACTCTTTAAACACCAGCTGAGGCCTTAGATTTCAATTCAGCCCAAATAACGACTGAATTCTCCCCGTTTAGACACAAACTGTAGCATTTCCCAAGAAAACAACTAAGTCTGGAGCTGAAAACCATCTTTTTAGTCATTTATCATCCAGAGATGTTTAAAAACTTTCTCTTTTCTCTCACAGTAAACTCAACTCTTTCTATTTAGATTCATTTTCACACAACTTCAGGTCATTTTTTCACTAAGTATTGAAACAAAAAAAATCCAGACACAGAACAAAAACAAACAGATAACAAGGAAATGAGACACAAAACACGACTCAGAATGTCACAAACGAGAAAGACGAGACACAAAACAGAAAAAGGGAGACGCAGAATGATGAAAATGACGAACAAAATGACAAAAATGTGACCCTAACACACAAAAACAACACAAATCTGATGCAAAATGACCAAGATGAGTAAGAAAAAATAGAAACAAAGCAATAAAAAACACACACAAAACAACAAAAAGCAGACACAAAACAAGGAAAACAAGACAACACAGAAAAAGAGAGGTGCGTAACCCTAACAAAATGACCCCATGAGGAAAAAAATGTTCCAAAGACAAACGAAAAGACAGAAAAATGACAGAAGGGAGACAAAAAAATGACCAAGATGACCATAAAATAACAAAAACAGACACAAAATTAGAAAAACTGACACCAGATCAGTTTTACATCCATCCAGATGTCAGTCTGAAGAATACATCTGGTTTTTGTTCATTTTCTCTGCCACAAAGAGACAAAAACTGTCCCAAAGACACACAAAACGATCAAACCTGAGACAAAATGTCACAAACAAGAGAGACGAGACACAAAACAGAAGAAGGGAAACACAGGATGATGAAAACGACAAACAAAATGACAATAAAAATGTCCCAAAGACACAAAAACAACACAAATCTGATGCAAAATGACAAAAGGGAGACAAAAAATGACAAATATGAGCATAAAACAACAAAAAACAGACACAAAACAACAAAAACAAGACACAAAATCCCTAAATCTAGACACAAAGCATAAAAAAGAAGGCACAGAACAAGAAAAATGAGACACAAAACACTCACAAACGGAAAAAATCAAGTAAAATGAGACACAAAATGTTACAAACTAGAAAAACAAGACACAGCAGACAAAAACGACAAAAGAAATGACAACAAAAAACTGTTTCGAAGACAAACAAAACAACACAAAACTGACAGAAGAGAGACAAAAAAAGACAAATATGAGCAGAAAACAACAATAAACACAAAATGCTTAAATCTACACACAAAACAAAAACAAACAAGAGACAAAAACTCAACAAGGAAATGAGACACAAAACAGAAAGAGATGCAGCATGACAAAAACAACAACAAAATGACAACAATGTGAAAAAAAAAAGTCCCAAAAACACAAAATGACACAAATCTGATGCAAAATGACAGATGGGAGACAAAAAGATGACAAAGATGAGCAGAAAACAACAAAAAACAGACACAAAACAAGGAAAAGAGAGATGCAAAATGACAAAAACGGCAAAAAACTGACACAAAACTGATATAAAATGACAAAGATGAGCATTAAACAACAAAAAACACACAATTAAAAAACGAGACAAAAACAAGGAAATGAGACACAACATAAAAAGAGAATCGCAAAATGACAAAAATGACAAACAAAATGACAACAAAGCGATAAAAAAATGTCCTAAATTCACACAAAATGACACAAAACTGATGCAAAATGACAGAAGGGAGACAAAAAGATGACAAAGATGAGCAGAAAACGACAAAAAACGGACACAAAACAAGGACCACAAAACAGAAAAAGAGGGATGCCAAATGACCATAATGAGAAAAAAACTGTCCCAAAGACACAAAGCAACACAAAACTGATGTAAAATGACAGAAGGGCGACAAAAAAAGGACAAATTTGCGGAAAAAATGACTGAAACGAGACACAAACTGACTCCAGATCAGTTTCACTTCCATCCATTTCTCCTAAAAAACATCTGAATTTAAAGTTTCCAGCTCAGAATTTAACAGAAACACCAACAAAGAAATCTGCGTTTTGTCACTAAAACATTCAGAATTAGTTGATATTTGTGGAAAATTTAAGTTTGTCAGAGTTCAGATTAGAACAAAACAATAAACAGGAACTTTTTTTGCTCTCAGAGACGATCATTGAGTTTAATATTTAAATCTGAATCTGAAGTTTGGAATCAACTAAAAACTTCCAGATTTTGTGATTTTTTTTTTCTTTGTGCTCATCTGAAAACCAAACTGGTTTCTTCAGATTTTTGGGGGAAAATGTTTGAAAAATGTTGAAATAAATGCTGAAATGTTATTTGTTTGATTAATTTAATAAAGGAAAGTTTTTACTTCTGGAATCCAGCTGCAGTAAATGTTTGTTTAAAGATCTAATTTATTCTGTGATGATTTGTTAAATAAAGATCTTTAGGAATCACCATCTGCTGCTTTTATTACAACTTTAACAATTATGGGATTATTCTGGATGTTTCTGGACGATAATTTATGCTTTTATTTTCAATCACGCTGAAAACAAACTGATTAATGTCAGTATTTTTGGAAAACTGCAGCAAACTTTGACTTTTGCTCAAATATGACGTGTTGTTGAAAGTTTGAGAAAGTTTTATTAGAAATATATCAGTGAAAAAATAAAAGAAATATTATAAAAACAAGGAAATTTATTCTAGTAAAGTTGAAAAAGTAAATAACGCATCATTGAAATGAATTAAATACAGAATAAAATGCAAAAATAAATCTATTTAAAAGCAACAGTTGTAGACAAGTAAAACAATACAATTCTAGAAATAAATAAATGAAAAATAAATATAATTAATTCATGAAAATCCAGAAATAAATTAATAAAAATGATAATTATAGAAAACAAATAAAACAATGAAAGTCTAGAAAAAATATTAAAGAAAAAATGTAAATAAAATACTGAAATAATTCAATGACAAAAAATAATTTTAGAAAATGAAAGTAAAACTAAACAATTATAAAAATAAATCAATGAAAAATAAATGCAAAAAAAATACTGTAAAAGAACAAGTCAAACTGATGAATTCTATTAAATAAATAAATACAGAAATAAATCAATAAAAACAAAGATTTTTAGAAAACAAAAGTGAAACAACGAAAGTCTAGAAATAATATTTAAAAAAGCTAAATAACTGTAGAGTTCTAGTAATATGAAAAATTTATGTAAGAAAATATGGAAATAAATCAATAAAAAAATTATAGAAAGTGAAAGTAAAACTATAAAATTCTAGAAATTAATTAATGGAAAAAAGCAAAATGAATAATTGTTAGAAAATAAAACTGAACAGTTATATTAAATAAAGTAAATAAAAAAATAGAAATAAATCAATGAAAGAATTTCAGAAAACAAGTAAAATTATAAAGTTCTAGAAATAAATGAATGAAAAATAAATAGAAATAATTTAGGAAAATCCAGATATTATTTTTAAAAAGTATTGTGGAAAAGAAATAAAACAACAAAAGTCTAGAAATAATATTAATGAAAAAACAAACAAAATAAATAATTGTAGAATTCTAGTAATAATAAAAACTGTAAATAATAAAATACTGAAATAAATTCATGAAAAATAATTGCAGAAAACGGAAGTTAAACTATAAAATTCTAGAAATGAATCAATGGAAAAAATGCAAAATAAATAATTGCAAAAAAAGTAAAACTTCAGAATTTTATTAATGCTGAAAAACATTATAGAAATAAGTCAATGAAAAACAAAGAATTTTGGAAAACAGAAGTAAAACTAGAAAATTCTAGATTATTCAATGGGAAAATTAATTATAGAAACCACAAGTTAAAAAAACAAAACAAAAAAACAATTTTTTTTATATATATATATATATATATATATATATATATATATATTTTTTTTTTTTTTAGTTTTTTTTAAATTTGTAGAAAATAAATTAAAAATTACTAAACCTTAATTGTAGAAAACAGAAGTAAAACTGAAATTCTAGTAATAATGTAAAAAGTAAATATTGAACGTTTAAAGAAAATATAGAAATAAATTTATGACAAAATGTAAAGTAAATAATTATAAAAAATAAAATAAAACAATGAAATTCTGGTATTTAGTCAATGAAAAAAATTAAATAATTAATTGCAGAACGTAGAGACACAAATCAATGAATTTTTATTAATAATGGAAAAAAGAAATAATACATATTTGAAGACATACAGCCAAAAAAAAAAAAAATCAGTGGAAAAGAATAAAAATCAGAAGCAGAACAATGAAATTAAAGTGAAAATCAATGAAAAAATAAAAATTTGGAAAAATAGAGACATAAATCTCAATCAATAAAAATACATATTTTTCCTCCTTTATTTTTCAACTGCAATGTGTGGATTGCTTAGTTAGAAAAATAGATATTATTAAAAATTTATATAAAAACTAAATAAAAACCTGAAGATGTTCTGATGGGCTGTTGAGGTTGAACCTAGCCCTCTGATTGGCTGCGGTGGTTTAACCTAGCCCTCTGATTGGCTGTTCCGCCGCTCTGGGCGTCTGAGCGGCGTCCGGAGGGAAGAAGCAGGAAGAGAGACGGTTGCAGCCGAACAACAGAGCTTCTCTGATGGGTGAAAGTCGGAGCAGGAGCCGCTCCGGTTGATCCACGGAGCCATGAGGAGAGTCACGCTGTTCGTTAACGGGAGCTCCACCAACGGGAAGGTAACGGGAGGCGGGATAACCGGGGAATCGGTGTTTGTGGGGCTGCTAGCTTAGCTTCTAGCTAACGTCCGCCTTCTTGTTCCGGTGTTTCCGGTGTGTCTGCGGTTCTCCGGTACAGGTGGTCGCCGTGTTCGGTTCCCTGGAGGACCTCCTGACCGCCGCCAGCTCCAAACTGGGAATCAGAGCTTCCGGTGTTTATAACGGGAACGGAGGCCTCATAGATGACGTAGCACTGATCAGGTGAGTCACGTGATCATTGATCAGTAGATTTATGATTGATTATTATATTAATTATAAATAATAATGAATATTATATGATTGTATTATTATTATTATTGTATATGATGTTATGTTAATATAATAATAATTTTATTATGAAATACTACTACTACCCCTACTGCTACTAATAATATAATAATTATTATTATTAAAAATATGTTATTGTATTATTATTATTATATCATATGTTTCAGGAAGAAGAAAGGATTAAAATAATTCATTTATGATTCTGATGTAAGTAATTATAAATAGTTTCTGCTGTGGAGGACATAAAAGTTCTCAGGCAGACACCAATAGACAAATAAAAATAAATAAATTGTATATTTATAAAAGATCCCAATTAAATAAATCTACTGAATTTACTTCTACATTACCATACGTCAATATTTATGTAAATAAAGAAATGCTGAAATACAGAAAACTATCAATAAATGATCAAATGTAGAAATAAACCCGTCATTGAAAGATGCAAAATAATTGTTGAAAATAAAGAAAAAAAATTTATGTTTTTTTTTAAACACCTCAGTGAGAATTACAAAAGAGATAAATGTTGTAAAACCAGAAATAAATCACTGGAGAAATAGAAAGTAATGCCAGATAAACCAAGAAAAAAATAGAAATAATCCAATAAAAAAAATACAAAATAGAATACATAATAAAAAAGTGCAGAAAATGTTAAAAGACATTATTATGGAAATGTAGAAATAAATATATGAAAACATAAAATCATTAAGTGTAAAAGTACGGAAGTAAAGCGATGAAGACATTACAGATTTTTTTTAAAAATGAAAAACTATAGAAAGTTTAGAAACCTAAATAATTGAAAAATACAAAATAAATAAATGTACAAAATACATAAATAAATGAAAAAAATATGAACATACAGACATAAATCCATGAAAAAATGCAAAAATATTAGCCAAACGACACAAATACATTTATGAAGAAATTAATTTAGAAGTAATGAAAAAAATACAAAATGAAAATTGTAAAATCTACAGAAATAAATCAACGACTGATGCAGGAACAATTTACATAATTTATAAATTATAATTAAGTTGCTGGGGCCATAAGAAACTTAAGTTTACTGTGTTTATAATCAGACTGTGTGTTTTTATTTATTTATTTTTCTATATTTATAATCAGACTGTACGTTTTTATGAATTTATTTTGCTGCATTTATAATCAGTTTGTGTGTTTTTGTCTCCAGAGACGATGACGTTCTTTACATATCAGACGGAGATTCATCTGAAGGTTAGTTTGATGAACAGTTTGAATTAAAAACAGGATTTTAAAGTCTTCAAAACTCAATAAACGGCCTCAGGATGAGTGAAAAAGTCCTAAATTTAATTTACAGACATTGAATATTTCTGTTTTCAGCAGAGAAGCAGGTTTATAACGTATGATTTAGAGGAAAAATGAGTTTATCATCATTTGTTGGCAGTGTTTTAGTTACACACCTTTAAATCTGCCTGTAACTCTGCCTGTATTCTTCTGTGTAGATGTTCAGGACGAGCTCATTGGTCCAGCCAGGTGTCAAACTCACACTGATTGGTTGACGCTGAATGTAGGCGGGCGCTGCTTCACCACCACCAGGTAATAAATAGGAATTTAATCATAGCGGCAGAGACCCGATGAGGTTTTTCTGTTTATGTGTTTATCTGAAGCTGATTAATATTATTTATGTTTTATTTTTATTTTAATTAGTTTTTCTTTAACAATGTTCTCATTTCATTTAATGAAGTGATTGTTTCATAATTTCCAAAAAACTCGTAGAAATGTGTTATTTTTTCGCATTGATTTATTTCTCCAATCGTTCATATTTGTATATTTTTTATTAATTTATTACTAGAGTTTTGCTTCTGTTTTCTGCAGTTATGTAAGTAGAATTTTTATAATGAATTTTATCTAAAATTTCATTGTTTTCTCACGTTTTAAGTGATTTATTTCTGTTTTATCTACAATATTTTATTTTTTGTGCTTTTTTTTCTCTAAAACTATAATTTCATTAATTTACTTCTATTTTCTACTTTTTTCAAAAAAATTATGTTCCATCAATGATTTATTTCTAAAGTGAACTAAGTAATATTTTCTACAATTATTAACATGTTTTATTGATTTATTTCTAGAGCTTTATTATTTTACTTATTTTTTTCATCCATTTTTTTCACAGATTGATTTCTGTATTTTCTGCATAATTTTGTATTTGTTTTTTGTTATTACTATAATTTCATTGATTTATTGCTGTTTTCTGCATTTTTTATTTTTATATTCCTTCAATGATTTATTTCTAAAATGAATTAAAAAGTATTTCTACAATTTTTATTGATTTTTTTTCCACAGATTAATTCCTCTATTTTCTGTGTATTTTTATTTATTTTTTCTTTATTACTATAATTTTATTGATTTATTTCTATAATGGTCTTTTCTTTTTCCAGTATTTTTATTCATAGATTTTTTCAGTATTCGTAATTTTTTATTTACTTTTTTGTTACAGCTATAATGTCATTATTTTTTCATTGATTTATTTCTCTATTTTCTGCAATTAAATTTTTTTTTACTGATTTTTCACTGGAATGTTAATGTTGTTTTATACATATTGCTTGAAATATTTGGTCACAAAAATACAAATTATTTTTACTGAAATCAGAACTTAAAAACATACCTATATTCAAAGAATAAATATGTTCTTAGTTATATTTGGAGAAAAAAAGAATTTGTCCTTGCATTGGACTTTCTACCAACATTTGAGTTTTTGTGGTAAAACTTGTCAAATCTGCTCAGTTATCAATGTTCAATGAAAATAACTTTCTTTCCTGTATTGTGACCAAGTATTTCCTATTAGAAGGATTTTATATGTTTAGTTTTGTATTATTGTGAAAGAATTAAAAAAATATTCGACTTGTGCCTTTTCAGTTTTGTTTTGTTAATATTTTTTCAGGAGCACGTTGGTCAGTAAAGAGCCTGAGAGCATGTTGGCCCACATGTTCAGAGAGAAAGGTGATCGGATCAATATTCTTATTGATTATTAACTGATCAGTTTTCCTGGTTTTAACGATGTGTGTTTGGATCCAGATGTTTGGGGGAACAAGCAGGACTCTCAGGGGGCGTATCTGATCGATCGCAGCCCCGACTACTTCGAACCGATTCTCAACTACCTGAGACACGGTCAGCTGATCATCAACGAGGGCATCAATCCTCTGGGTAGGACACGCCTCCGACCGGCACGATGATGTCACGTTTATAGGATGACGTCGCGTTTACATCATGACGTCACGTTTATAGGATGACGTCACGTTTACATCATGACGTCACGTTTACATCATGACGTCACGTTTATAGGATGACGTCACGTTTACAGGATGACGTCACGTTTACATCATGACGTCACGTTTACATCATGACGTCACGTTTATAGGATGACGTCACGTTTACAGGATGACGTCACGTTTACATCATGACGTCACGTTTACATCATGACGTCATGTTTACAGCATGATGTCACGTTTACAGCATGATGTCACGTTTACATCATGACGTCACGTTTACAGGATGACGTCACGTTTACATCATGACGTCACGTTTACATCATGACGTCACGTTTACATCATGACGTCATGTTTACAGCATGATGTCACGTTTACAGCATGGTGTCACGTTTACATCATGACGTCACGTTTACAGGATGACGTCACGTTTACATCATGACGTCACGTTTACATCATGACGTCACGTTTACATCATGACGTCATGTTTACAGCATGATGTCACGTTTACAGCATGATGTCACGTTTACATCATGACGTCACGTTTACAGGATGACGTCATGTTTACAGCATGACGTCACGTTTACATCATGACGTCACGTTTACATCATGACGTCACGTTTACATCATGACGTCATGTTTACATCATGACGTCACGTTTACATCATGACGTCATGTTTACAGCATGATGTCACGTTTACATCATGACGTCACGTTTACAGGATGACGTCATGTTTACAGCATGATGTCACGTTTACATCATGACGTCACGTTTACATCATGACGTCACGTTTATAGGATGACGTCACGTTTACATCATGACGTCACGTTTACATCATGACATCATGTTTACAGCATGACATCATATTTACATCATGACGTCATGTTTATAGGATGACATCATGTTTACAGCATGACGTCATGTTTACATCATGACGTCATGGTTTTCTTCTTTCCTCTGCAGGTGTTCTGGAAGAAGCTCGGTTCTTTGGTATTGAACAGCTGGCTGAACAGCTGGAGACGCTCATAAAGGTGTGTGTGTGTGTGTGTGTGTGTGTGTGTGTGTGTGTGTGTGTGTGTGTGTGTGTGTGTGTGTGTGTGTGTGTGTGTGTGGGTAGGTAGAGGGTGTGTATAAAGTGTGTGTTCCAGACTGAGTTGTGTATTCAGTGCTGAATGTTTGTGTGTCTGTTGTGTTCAGTCGTCTCAGCCTCCTGAGGATCATTCACCTCTGAGCCGGAAAGAATTCATCAGATTCCTGCTGGCGACGACCACCAAGTCAGAGTTACGCTGTCAGGTACACAAAAATACACAACAATACACACTGATACACACTAATACACACTAGTATACAAAAATACACAGAAAACCCTAATATACACACTAGTACACACTAATATACAATAATACACACTAATACAAACTAATATACACAAATCAACACAAATATACATGGATAAAGTTAAGTTTTTTGTTTTGAACAAAAATGCCAAAACGTTTAAGTTGAGCTTCTGAGTTTCTTGGAGTCGGTTGTTTTATGTCTCTTTGTGGTCTTTTGTGTGTCTTTGTGTCATTTTGTGTCGTTTTGTGGTTATTTTGTGTGTCTTTGTGTCATTTTGTGTCGTTTTGTGGTTATTTTGTGTGTTTGTGTCATTTTGTGTCGTTTTGTGGTTGTTTTGTGTCCCAGTGGTTATTTTGTGTATCTGACCGTAAAACAAGAGGCATTCTGAAGTAGTCCTGGAGTGAATATTGTGATCTCTCAGTGAAACATGAGTGTTAATGTGTGAAATTTGAAGACATCATCCTCAGCTTTGAAGTGTTTTTCATTATTTTATGACACTTTAGAGACAAAAACTTTAATCAAAGAATCAATAGCTGCAACTTTAGACGACATAAACAACAAAGCAAGAGGATCAGGATATGAATAAATGCTCCTAAATGTATTGTAATAAAATCCTTCATTTAAATAAAGTTTCGGGTTTCCATTGAGTTGTGATCTGAAATTAAACGTTCAGATTCTGGCATCACATCAGAATAACGTGAATGTTTTAAAGAGTTATTTACGTCTGTTTGTGTCCTCCAGGGTCTGAACTTCACCGGAGCTGATCTATCTCGTCTGGATCTTCGCTACATCAACTTCAAGATGGCCAACCTGAGAGGAGCTAATCTGAGCCACGCTAACCTGAGCGGAGCTAATCTGGAGAGAGCCGACCTGTCCATGGCCTGTCTGGACGTGAGTTTAACCCATTTATTACCTGATAATACATCTAATACCAGGCTAACAGTTGATTAGCTCAGACGGTAAAAAGCAGGGACCTTTCTGTGCTACGATTAAAAAAATAACACAAAGCTTTTCTGTTACCAAACGTACAACCACAGTCTGAAAAGGTTGGAATTTTTAAAAAATGCTGTCAACAAGCTGCAGGTGGAGCTATTTTTCTAATATTTTTATATAATATATAATATTTTCTTAAAAAAAAAAAAGACTATAACTCACGTTTCTTTGTGGTTGTTTTGCGTCTCTTTAGACTAAACCTCCAGTAATTTAATCTGAGTCAGTGTAACTTCCTGTTAAATGAAGTAAACCTGATGTGTATTTATATATATATTTATATTTATGTGTGTTTATTTTTCCAGTCGGCGAACCTTCAGGGAGTGAAGATGTTGTGCACCAACGCTGAAGGAGCGTCACTCAGAGGATGTAACTTTGAAGATCCGGCTGGAATCAAAGCAAACCTGGAAGGTGAAGGAACTGATCGATCACATTCTGCAGATAAACACCGCAGGGATCGATTACATTCTGCAGATAAACACCGCAGGGATCGATTACATTCTGCAGATAAACACCGCAGGGATCGATCACATTCTGCAGATAAACACCGCAGGGATCGATCAATACGGGCCGATATTGATTATTAGTCATCAAGAAAGACCGATAACTGATATTTAACTGGTATTAGATTAGTTCATTAATCAGGATTATTATCACTGAAAAGTACAATAATAACAGACGTGATGATGTCAGAACATCACATGATGTTAGCATGTTCTCTGTTTACTGATTGATCGATTGGTTGAATTTGATCAGTTTGTCTCCTGCTGTTCTGCCCACTAAGACCAGTCTGTTAAAGCTTTATTAGGTGTGTTTCTGCAGCAGCTGTTTTGGTTTTTCTCTGGCTGCCTGCTACCTTAGCTGCTAGCCGTTAGCATAGCATTAGTTACAGTAAAAGCAGCTAATATCCTGATTTGTGTTGATGTTTGTGCTTCTTCTTCAGTTTTTGTAGATTGTGTCTCTGCTGTCAGTTACAACAAAGTTTAAAATCAGACTTTAGAAACAGCTAATGTTTAGCATGTTAGCTTTCAGTGTTGATTGGCTGTTAGTCGAGATGTTTGACCAATCCGATCTTGCTGTATGTGTGAGATTACTGGAGGAGGCAGCGCCAGAGCTAAAGTAGAACATTTATTTAATTTAGTTAGTAAATTTAATTAGTAAAAATAACAACACGATAATCGGTTGATCCCTGAACCACACTGAGATGAATCTCGTCCTGAACTTTTGTGTGTTTTCAGGAGCGAACCTGAAGAACGTGGACATGGAGGGAAGTCAGATGACAGGAATCAACCTGAGAGTCGCCACGCTGAAGAACGCCAAACTGAAGAACTGCAACCTGAGAGGAGCGACGCTGGCCGGAACCGACCTGGAGGTGAGAACACGGAACATTCTTAACGTCAGCAATCAAAACTACCTACTACTGACCAACGTAGTCTGTAGTATTCGGCTGTTAAATCGTCATATTTCACTGTTTACAGCAACCTGAGCTGGTTCCTGATTCTGGTAGCAGAAGTAAACAATAGCACGGCTAACACGTAGCATCCAGTTAGGCTTTAACATCACAAAGAACTTAAAAATGTGGAATTTAATGGTTTTCCCAAAGATGAAACCAGATCCTCCAGTGTTTTGTTGCATAACTTCACGTGACTTTAAGTCAGTTCTACTGGTTTTTTTGGTTGCTTTTGAAGCTAAACTTAACATCAAACCTGCTGACTGATGGTCGTTTTATTTTTATTTTAATGCACACATTAATATTGTTAGCATTTCACCCTATTTAATAGCAATAAAATTTCACTAAAATATGTCAAAAATGATTTTTTTGGAAGATACATTCAACATGGTGAAACATCTTTTTATTGTCTATTCTATCATCATTTTAAACAAAACTTTAGGAATTTTGAACCAGTTTCATGTAATTATGGAGACTTTTCAGGTTATTTTAGGCAATTCTTAAGTAGATTTGGACAAAATTTGAGTCAATTTTGGACAATTTTTGTTACTTTGGAAAAGTTTTAAAGTTATTTCGGATGGGTCTTTAGTCATTTTGGACAGTTATTTTTAGTTATTTTGTGTAATTTTTGACAAATTTCCAGTTATTTTGAAGGGATTTCGTGTCATTATGGACACTTTAAGTTAATATAAATGAGCTTCATGTGATTTTTGACAAGTTCTAGGACATCGTGGACAGGCTTTGGCTAATTTGGACATGTTAATCTAGGTTTTTAACATTTTTGGAAAATAAAAAAATCCAAGAAGCTCAACTTTTTTCAGATTTCCATCATTCTAACTGTGTCATGGTGACAGAAGACATTTCTGAGTTCTCTCCTTCTTCATGTTATTCTGGTTCCACAGAGAAAAACAGAAAAATGAACCACAGTGAAGAAAAGTGTGTCCAAAAACACCCAGAAACTGACAGGGTTTCAGAAGGTTAATTGATAAAAAAAAAAAATACATGAACCGATAAGACAGAAGATGAGGAGCCTGCGTCTCACTGAACGTATTTGTAGACCAGCTGTAGTTCCTAGTTGTTCCACCAGGTGGAGCCTCTCACTGGTTACTGAGGTGGAGTTACAGGTGTGTTTGGTGACCGACCGTCCATGAAACAAACGCACCTCAATGCTGTCGAGCTGGTATTCATGTGGATGAACTCTGCAGCATCAAGTGTCTGGTTCAGCTAGCTACCTGAGGCTAATGCTAACTATGCTAAGCTATGATTCTGGACTTTAGAGGGTAAAATCTTCTCTAACAAACCGTCCAGAGCTACAGTCAGAGCGCCGCCGCTGTGTCGTCTTGTGATAAACTTCGATTGCTGTGATTTTCTCTCCAGAACTGCGACTTGTCCGGCTGCGACCTCCAGGAAGCGAACCTCCGAGGCTCCAATGTGAAGGGAGCCATCTTTGAGGAGATGCTAACTCCTCTGCACATGTCTCAGAGCGTTCGGTGAAAGTCCGTCTTCCATTTTACCGCTTTAAACCACAACAATCGCTCCGATGAACGAACACCAAATCTTTCTTTATGTCGCTCTGGACCCGCAGGTTTCTGAGTTTCCTTCTTTATTCCACCATTTTTAAACCACATCTGTGTCTTTTGGAGGTCTGTGCAGCAGCGATGATGATGCCTTCTGGGCCGATGAATGTAGTTTTAGATGTTTTTTAACGTGTCGTATGTGTTTGACGCAGGCTTGTGACATTCATAAGCCTTCAAACCGCTTTAAAGTTGCTTCAGATACATTTTTATTAAATGTAGCGTTTGGGGAAATGAATTCTTTTACATTTTATAGCCTTTTAGTTTCTGCAACTCAAATACATTTAGAATAAATGTAAAAGTGAAATGATGTTTCATAGAATGTGAAATGAGTCTGGTCTGAGTTAGAACCAGTTTTACCTCCATCCTGTTACCTCTGACAGTTAGACGTTCGTTCTGCTTGATTTCAGCCTCATTTGATTCACATTAATGTGTCTCTGTGGTCAGAACCGGTCTGGACTCTAAACCTCCATTATAGAAACAAAACAGCATTTAAAGAGGTGGACTGGTGTCCTAACACTGGCCAAAACCAGTTAAAAACCAGGTCTGAAACTAAAATTAAAACCGTTATAAAACCAAGCCCAAAACCAGTCTTAACCTAGTTCAAAATCAAGTTCACAATCATTTGAAATCCAGTCTTAAACCAGTCCAGAACCAAGCCCAGTACGAGTCCAATTACAGTGTAAAACCAGGTCCAAAACAAGGTCCAAAACTAGTCCAATTTACAGTCCAAAACCAATTAAACTGTCCAAATACAGGTCCTGAACTAGTCCAAAACCGAGTCCAAATTCAGTCTAAAACCAGTTAAAAAACAGTCCAAAACAAGGTCCAAAGCTAGTCCAATTGCAATCTAAAACCGAGTCCACAACCAATTAAAAACCAATACAAATACAGGTTCTAAACTTGTCCAAAACCAAGACCAAAACACATTCAAAACCAGTTAAAAACCAGTCCAGTCTCAAACCAGTCCAATTGCGGTTTAAAACCAAGTCTGTAACCAATCCAATTACAGTCCAAAATCAGGTCCAAAACCAGTTCAAAACCAGACCAAATACAGGTCCTGAAGTAGTCTAAAACCCAGTCCGAATTCAGTCTAAAACCAGTAGAAATCAGTGTAAAACCAAATCCAAAACCAAGACCAAAACACGTCCAAAACAAATCTTAAATTAGTTCAAAACCAAATCTAGAACTAGACCCAGAATAAGTCTAACAAACATCTAAAACCCAGTCCAGACCTAGGCTATAACCAGTCCAAGACCAATACCAATCCAGTCTAAAACCAAGCCTAGAACCAGTCTAAAATGAGTCCAAGATCAGTCTTAAACTAGTCCAGAACAAAGCCAAATACCAGTCTGAAACCAATCAAAAAGCAATATACAACCAGGTCCAAAACCAGTTAAAAACCAGTCTAAATATTGTCTAAAACCAAATTCTAGGCCAGTCGAAACCAGTCTTAAACCAATCAAACAGCAATGTACTACCAAGTCCAAAACCAGTCTAAATACAGTCTAAAACCCAGTTTTACACTAATCCAAAGCCAAAACCAGTCTAAAATGAGTCTAAACCTGGTCTTAAACTAGTCCAGAACCAACTCTGAGTCCAGTCTAAACTGGTTTATCTGAAGGTTCAATTTAAAGTAGAGACTCATTAATTAACATAAGACTGAAATGAACCAGAATTAACTTTTAATAATTAAACATTTAAAGCAGAAACATTTTGCACATTGTTTCATTGTGAACAGAAAAAGTGAAAAAAATTATTACAGCAGATCAACAGGTTTATGTTCTTCCTTTCTAACCAGACGGTGTTGTTTCCGTACCGACAGATAATCGTATATTTTAGTAAAAGTCTGATCCTGCTGATGAGTAAAGTTTATATTCAGTGATTCTCTGCACGTTACTGTAAACTGTCTGTTTCTGCTGCAACATCATGTTGAATAAATTTTTTTTCTTATGTTTTCTCCTCGTCTTCTTCATGTTTTAAACTAATTCTGACTTCATCGATTTTATTTTTGTCTTTAAGTGAAGTTCTACCTTCAGACTGGGAATATTTCCAGAGTTCCAGGTCCTTGAAGTCCATAGAGGAGAACGTCCCCTGGAGAAAGTTCTAGAGTAGACCTACAAACAACTGGAAAAAGTTCTATAGTAGACCTACCGACAACTGGAGAAAGTTCTAGAGTAGACCTACCGACAACTGGACAGTTGTCGGTAGGTCTACTCTAGAACTTCCTACAAGGGGTGTTCTAGAGTATACCTACCTTTTGATAAAGATTCTAGAGTATACTTGCCTCTTGATGAAAGTTCTAGAGTAGACCTACTACTACTACTCTAGAACTTTCTCCAGTTGTCGGTAGGTCTACTCTAGAACTTTCTCCAGTTGTAGGTAGGTCTACTCTAGAACCTTCCCCAGTTGTCAGTAGGTCTACTCTAGAACTTTCTCCAGTTGTCGGTAGGTCTACTCTAGAACTTTCTCCAGTTGTCGGTAGGTCTACTCTAGAACTTTCTCCAGTTGTAGGTAGGTCTACTCTAGAACCTTCTCCAGCTGTCAGTAGGTCTACTCTAGAACTTTCTCCAGGGGACGTTCTCCTTTCCTGCTTCCAGTCTTTAAGTTTCGTCTCACTGAGAACATTCCAGGTCCTTGAAGTCCATAGAGGTGGGTCCAGATTTATCACTATTTAATGGACTTTTTCCATCATTTGTGAGCCTCAGAACTTCATCAGTCCAGCAGATAGAACCATGACATTTAGGAGGAGAAACACATCTGAGTTCTGGTGAAAACTGACACCAGATCAGCACTAAAAAGGCAAAATTATGACATAAAGACACAACATTGACACAAAAAGATGTGAAATAACCATAAAAAGACGCACGGTTACTACAGAGAGATCACTTATCATTACTTTGAATGTTTTTTATGTAATTTTCAAGTCATTTTGACATTTGACATTTTGAACACGAGTAATTTTAGACTTTTCTCAAAAAAATTTGGTAATTTTGGGTAATTTTCTTTGTGATTTTGGGAACCTTTTATGTCATTTGGAACAAGTTTTTAAGTCATTTTCAAAAATTTTTGATGAATTCTGTCTAAAGCTGGAGAAAACTTTAAAAAGATCATTCTGGGTGAAGTTTCATATCAGCATGTTGATAGGTGGTTGGTCAGAACTATTAAAGACGATGAAAGACGTAATTATAGTCATTTTTTGTCACTTGCTAATGTAGTGTATGGCTGTGAAATGCAGAAACAACATTAATATTCACTACTTTTAATAAGTTTATTGATTTATTCAGCAGATTCAGAACAAATCTTTTGTACAAACACCAGCTGTAATTTTTTTTACGTAACAACCCAAATAATAAAAGAAAAACATTGATGTGACGTGATATCGTCTATGGGTGTTCCACCTCAAACATCCAGCAGAGGGCAGTGTTGTCTTTCTGTGGTGAGTTCACGTGTTATAAAGACCTTCAGTGGTTTGGTGACTTTATCTCCTCAGAAATAGTTTTTAAATCCTGGTTCCTCCAGTGGAAGGTTCCTCAGAACGGTTCCTATACAATGTTTAGTTTTTGTTAGAACGCATTCATGTCACTACATGGATGTAAAAAGACTCGTTGTCAAGGTTAGAGTAAAAGGTTTTGATATCCCAAACTATTCTAAAGTGTTCTAACATCTTCTGCTTGGAGTAAAAAACAGCTAAAATATAGTCTAAAACCAGGTCCAAAACCAGTCTAAATACAAGCCAAAACCAGGTCCAAAACCAGTCTAAATACAGGCCAAAACCAGGTCCAAAGCCAGTCTAAATACAGGCCAAAACCAGGTCTAAAACCAGTTTAAATACAGGCTAAAGCCAGGTCCAAAACCAGTCTAAACATGGGCCAAAACCAGGTCCAAAATCTGTCTAAGTGGACTCCAAAATGGGGTCCAAAACCAGTCTAAATACGGGCCAAAACCAGGTCTAAAATCAGTCTAAATACAGGCCAAAACTAGGTCCAAGTCTAGTTAAAAAGCAGTCCAAATACAATCTTGAGAAAAGGCCAAAAAACAGTCCAACTATTGTCTGAATCCAGGTCCAAAACCGTGCCGAAGGCCAGTTTCAAACTCGTCCAGAACCATGTTAAAGACCAGTCTAAAACCAGTCCTAATACAGCCTTAAATCAGGTCCAGAACCAGTCCACATACAGTCTTAAAAAAGTCAAAACCAATTAAAAACCAGGGCAAATATTGTCTAAAACCAGTGACAAACCAGTCCAAATGCACACTAAAACAAGGCCCAAACCAGTTCAAATACCATCTAAACCAGGTTTAAAACCAGTTTAAAAACCAGGTCCATAATCGGGCCTAAACCCAGTCCAAATATAGTCAAAAATCAGGTCTAAAACCAGTCCAGAACCAGTTTAGTTGGATTTCACGTCCCTACATGGGTGTGAAGAGTCCTTGTCATGGTTACAGTGAAAAGGTTTCAATGTCCCGAACTATTCTAAAGTGTTCCAACATCTTCTGCTTGGAAACAATCTGCAGAAAGGTTGTTTTACTGGAAACAGTCCGTAGAGAAACAGGAAAAAGTGGGCGTTCTTGTTTATTGGCAGCTTTAAGCAGTTCAAGGATGAAACATTCAGGTTCTGGTCTTGGTAACAAAAATGAAAAAAAAGGTATTTTAGTTGAACTTTCCTGAGTGATTGAGCAGGTTTACTAGTTGTTCCACTAAAACAACAACACTGGTAGAAAGTCTGATCCAAGGAGAGCAGAGTAAAACCAAGACGGTAATCTTTGAAGACTTGGTGAAACATCTGTCCAGAGGTTTTAGAGGTTGTAGGAATGTAAACGGTATCAGAGACGTCTTCGCTCTGTTTGGGTTTTTTCTGAGAGATTCCAGTTTGCTCCACTAATCCTTTAACTACCATCCTGCTCTCCATGATGGTGTCCAGTCCAGAACCTCCAGACCTCCACACCCCCAGACCTCCACACCCTCAGACCTCCACACCCCCAGACCTGCTGTTTGTTCCTGCGGTTTGTCCATGAGTTGCTGTTTGCTGCTGGACTGTAAACACTGAACATGTAAACTGGTTCCATGTTTACACAGGAAGTCAACTGGAGGTGGAGGCGCCTGATTGGTGGTTTGTGGTCGACACCAGCTGGTCCAATCAGAGTTCAATACACATCTGAAAACCAGTAAGAAAACAGAAGCAGGTTAGGACCTTAAAGCTGCAGTACGAGTTTCAGCCACAGGAGGCAGCAGAAGAAACACAACGCTGAAGGTTAGCAGACATAAAACACAATACAGAGGAAGGTGTGGTGGTTTTGTGTCTTTTTGTGGTTGTTTTGTGTGTTTTTGTGGTCGTTTTGTATGTTTTTGTGGTTGTTTTGTGTCTCTTTGTTGTAGTTTTGTGTCTCTTTGTGGTTGTTTTGTGTCACTTTGTGGTTGTTTAGTGTCTTTTTGTGGTTGTTTTGTGTCTGTTTTAGTTGTGTGTCTCTGTGGTCATTTTTCATCTCTTTCTGGTCATTTTGTGTCCCTTTTTCATTGTTTTACATCTTTTTGTGGTCATTTTGTGTCCCTTTGTGGTCATTTTGTGTCTCTTTGTGGTCGTTTTGCATCTTTTTTCAATTTTTCGAGTTCCTCTATAGTTGTAAATCTCTGCAGTGATTTTGTGTCTCTTTTTGACCCATTTTTATTTATTTGTGGTCATTTTATGCTTCTTTACAGTTGCTTTTTGTTTCTTCTTGATGATTTTGCATCTCTTTGCAGTTGTTTTGAGGCTCTTTGTCATGGTTTTGTGTCTAACTTTGATCAGTTTATGGTGATTTTGCATCTCTTTGTAGTTTTTTTTGCAGGTCATTTTATGCTTCTTTACAGTTGCTTTATGTCTCTTATTGATGATTTTGCATCTTTTTACTGTTGTTTTGAGTTTCTTTGTGCTGTTTTCTCATCTATCTATGGTTGTTTTGAGTCCTTTATGCTGGTTTTGTGTCCTTTTGTGCATCTTTCATGACATTTTTTTGTGTCTTTCAGGTCATTTGTGTCTCTGTGGGGATTTTTTAGAGTCTCTAGTCTCTCTTAATGAAACATTGTTCTGTTTGTTTTTGAGTAGGAAGCTTTAGATCCACAGTAACTGATCGTACTGAGGTTCTGCGGAGTAGATTTACTCTCCAGCCACTCTGAGCTGCAGACTGATGTCATTTTCTGCAGCCTGCATTCATACGATGTCATTTTCTAACCGAAGTCAGCTGAGCGGCGGCCGGTCGGGTGTAAACCATCCTGACAGCTGCCAGCAGTGACTTATAGGAAGCCAGAGGCTGTTTTCTGCTGGAATCAAACACACAGTTGTGGGCTGAAAGTGTTTGTGTTGCACTGCGGGGTCAAACTACACAACCTGGACAACAAGGTTAGCTAATAGTCCCACCACAGACCCACAACAACATCCTGAGCTGGACTCGGCCCACGTTTCCTGGATCATCTGTCCAGAGGTTATCTAACCGTTCTGTCAGGTTCCACAAGAAAACAGCTGCAAAGAGCCGATTTCACTCTGTTTGAGGCCGTTTTACATCTTAAACAGCTGTTTGAAACATCTGTGTAGTTATTTTACGCTTATTAGGAGGCAATTTTGACCATTTTTTAATGTCTTTGTGGTCATTTCATGCATCTTTGTGATGATTTTGCACCAAGATGGAGTAGTTTTAAGTGTCTTTTAAACACATCAAACTGATCAAAAGAAGAAACAAGTGATGAATAAATTACCACATAAATCACCACTTTAAAACTTTCTAGTTCTTCTGGTTTTTTGTGGTTCGACCTCAGCTCTAATAAAAATAACCATCAGACAAACTGAACCTGGACAAGTGAAGGCTGTGATGACAGCAGCCCACAGATCTGAGCTCATCAGAAAAACTGAGTCACAGACGTTCCTCTGACTCCACTGGAACATCTGTCTGCAGACTGGGAACAAACCAGTAAGAGACCAGCAACAAACCAGTTAGAAACCAGCAACAAACCAGTAAGAAACCAGCAGCACACCAGCAACAAACCAGTAAGAAACCAGTAAGAAACCAGCAAGAAACCAGTAAGAAACCAGTAAGAAACCAGCAATAAACCAGTAAGAAACTAGCAACAAACCAGTAAGAAACTAGCAACAAACCAGTAAGAAACCAGCAACAAACCAGTTAGAAACCAGCAACAAACCAGTAAGAAACCAGCAGCAAACCAGCAACAAACCAGTAAGAAACCAGCAACAAACCAGTAAGAAACCAGCAATAAACCAGTAAGAAACCAGCAATAAACCAGTAAGAAACTAGCAACAAACCAGTAAGAAACCAGCAACAAACCAGTAAGAAACCAGCAACAAACCAGTAAGAAACCAGCAACAAACCAGTAAGAAAGGATTATTGGACTCTTTCTAGTCTTTGTGGCCTTTCAGTGTCTTCAGGTTAGTTTCTCCAGTAGCTTTGAGTTCTTGTGTTCAGACATAAAATGGTTTCATAGATGATGATTACCTTCTAGACAGTTTGGTGCAAACTTTTGCCTTCTTCAGCAGCATCTCACTGACAGCGTGAGACGAGTCATGGTAGATTCTGACAGCCTTCATAGGCCAAGAAGGGAATCAGCATCTATCCAATCATTTTGTGTCTCAACAGAAGAACTCAGAACTACTGGATTAACGAGAAAACATGAGCAACGGTTTTCAGCTAAGTCAGTTTTTAGTCTTTTGCAGTCATTTTTTTGGACTCTTTTAGACCGTTTTGTGTGTCTGTTTGGAATTTTTCTGCCTCTTTTGACTCTTTGTGGCCGTTGTGTGTCTGTTTGTGTGTCTCTGTGATGTTTTTGTGCATTTTATCTGAGCTCCTTCCCGTCGGTTCGTTCGTCTCAGAAACTCCTGGATTATTAGATGTTAACAGCAGATGGAGGGTTTTATTCTGGACGTTGGCTGTGTGTGTGTGTGTGTGGTGTGTGTGGTGTGTGTGTGTGTGTGTGTGTGTGTGTGTGTGTGTGTGTGTGTGTGTGTGTGTGTGTGTGTGTGTGTGGGATGTGGCTTGGTGAACTCAATGAGGGAACATTTTCTTCAGGCCAAATAAAGCTGCCCGTGTAAAAAGTCCACATTCCTGAGTTTGCGGTGCGTCGTCTCTTTTCTTTTATGGAGGGAGGAGGCAGCAGGAAACACACTAAAAACACACTCCTGGACCATCTGCAGGAGTGTGTTTTTAGTGTTTTTTACCGACTGACACACTCCTGCACATCTACTAGTGTGTGTTTGTCATGTTTTTACTACATGTGGCTGATAGTACTTGTGTACTTCTTCAGCATGAATCTGATTTTCATTGTGTACTTTTATTACACAAAGTTGGTTGTACTTGTGTACTTTCACTGCATTAAGCTGACAATACTTTTGTACCTTTACTGCATGAACATGACAGTACTTGTGTACTTGTACTGCTTACAGCTGATAGTACTTGTGTACTTGTACTGCGTGTTGAAGTACAGACCACCCATAGCATCGTCTCTCTATGAACTCAAACCACAGCAGCACTACGTTAGCATTAGCGTTAGCTTGTCATCATGAACTCAGTCTGTCATTAAAGACGAGCTGCTGCTAAAATTAGACGTTTCTATGAAAGAAGCTGCAGTTCAGCAGAGATAAACTGGGAGGAGACCAGGGGGGACCAGGGGAGACCAGGGGGGACCAAGGGGGACCAGAGGGGACCATGAGGAACCAGGGGGGACCAAGGGGGACCAGGGGAGACCAGAGGGGACCAGGGGAGACCAGGGGGGACCAGGACCACGAGGTCCTGAGACCCCAAGACCACAACACCACAGACCCTGAGACCCCTGAGACCCTACACAAGGAGGACACAAGACCCTGAGACCAATACTCTGGGCCCACAGAATCCATGTCCACAGACCCCAAGACCACATATACCAAGATCCTAGACCTTAAGACCCCAGGTCCCCAAACTGCCGACTTCAAGACCCCAGACCCTAAGACCACAGACCCTGAGACTCTAGACTCTAACACAAAAGACCCCAAACCCTGAGATCAAGTCTCTAAGACTCTAGACCCCAGGATCACGGATACAGAGAACTTGGAACCTGAAATTTGAGACCTCAAGACCCCAAACACTGAAATCCTTAGACCACATACACTAAGACCCAGTCCCCAAGACTCCAGACCCTGAGACTCAATACACCCAGACCCTGAGACTGAGTCCAAGAGACATAAGACACTGAGGTCCAAGGACCCAAGATCATGAAACATCTAGACCCCAAGACTGTAGCACTGAGAACCTGGACCCACAGACCACAACACCACCAACCCCAAAACCCCAAACCCTGAGATCCAGTCCGGGACCTCAAGTTCCTGACACAGTGGACCCTGAGAACCCAGACTCCAGAACTGAGACTGCAGAACTTAAGGCACCAGACCCCAAAATCCTGAACCGTGGGATAACGGAGACCCCAAGACCACAGTCCCCAGGCCCGACAACACAGATGTTAAGGCCCTACACCCCAGACACTGAGATCCAAACCAGGGGAGTCCAGACACTGAGGCCCCAGAACCCAAGACCATGAAACCCTAGACTCTGAGACCTTAGAAAGTAGAAACTGGGCCCACAGACCCCAAAACCCCAAACTAATGCAATTCCGGGGAAGCCAAGTACCTGACAGAGTGAGAACTTGAGACCCTAGACTCCACAACCTGAGGCTACAGATCCTGAAACCCCAAACCCTGGGACACGGAGACCCCAACACACAGACCTTGAGGCTCCAGACCTTGATACTCTAGACCCCAAGAGCCCAGACACTGAGATCCAAACCTCAACACACCAGATAAACAAGAGCATTAAACCCCCAGACCCAGCCCACAGAACCCCAAACCCCAAAGCCTGAGATCTGGCCCCTGAGTCCCTGACACAATGAGAACATAGACCTCAAGACTCCAGACACCAAGATACTGAGACCAGAGTCCAGAACCTTCAGACCCAAGACCCTGACATCCCGAGTACTAAATAAAAGTACACAGCTACTACTGAGATCTAGTATTTGTTGGGGCTGTGGAGGGAACACATCTGGTCTAAGTGAGTCCACGTCAGCTCTGATTTGCATAAATTGTTTCTGGATTGAGGTGGTTCTGCAAACAGGAAAAAAAAACACTACAGGAACTGAGTACGGAAAGTGTGGAGAGGGGAAAAAGAGAAAATTCCACAAAGTAATAATATGAATACGTAATATGTTGCATTTTTTTACTCTCCTTTGTGATGATCCTTTAGCATAATTCTATCACACGCTCTAATAGACGGACATTTTCTAACAATTTTAACTTTAATTTCTTGAACAGTTTAACATCATTTCACAGATTCTCCAGATTTTGTTAAATTACAGATAATTAGTAAAACCACAGAAAAAATGTTTATTTTACCAGTAATTCATAAAATAAACAACCAAAACATTCACATCAAAATGCGTGTTTTCACAAGTGTCAATTTATTGGTTTACAGTGTTTAACTGTAAATTTTAAGCATTTTACTATATTTAAGCTAGCAAGAAATACCATTATTTGGCAGATATTTGACAATAATTGAAAGAAAAACTCTGCATAATATACATTTAAAATGGTATATCATTTTTTTTATTGCTATTTTACAGATTTCACCCATTTTGTCCAACTGTAGATAATACCCAGTGAAAGAACTAAAAAGAAAAAAGTTATATTTTACATGTTCACTGTAAAAAATAAAAATAATAAAGCAGGCAAAACTGTGAATAATGTCCACATCAAACTCTATATTTTCACACATAGTAATATGTTGTCTTAAACATTGTTTTACTGCATCTATATCCAGTAAAAAAAAAAAACATTATTTTACAGATTTTTGCTGTTATTTTCCCAGCTTTTTCGCTAATATATTCCACCTTTTATGTGTTTTTTCTGGCACCCTTGCTGCCAGATTTCACCTTTTTTAAAGGGATTTTTTACAGTGTCTTTTATATTTCCTTGGCTTTCTTTTGTTTCTCATATGAATGTCATCACTGTTAATGTTTCTCTGGATTCTTTTCTTTGTAAATCTTTTTCTAACTTCCTTGCCTCTCATCACCTGAGTGTTTTTTCTGATGTGTTTCTGCTGTTGAGGTAAAGAAAAGCCTCGACGCTCTGATTGGTCACCAGGAATGTGCTTTTCTCTCTTTTTATTGGTCTGGAACATCCCGGCTCTGCTGGGTCAGTCCAGAGTTCTGGGGTTTGGCTCTGGGTCCAGGTCTGGGTGGGTCCAGACTGGTCTGTGGTTGGACAGGGTCGGTAGTTAGCGCTGGGCTGGGGTTGGGGCTGCTGTGGCTTGGGATCCAAAATAACGCCTGGATGGAACCGTGAGAGGACACAGAATGAATATAAACAGAATAAAACAGGTTTTTAATCTTTTACCGAGAGTCTGAATCAGCATCTAAAGCTCCACCAGAAGTATCTGGACAGTAGTCTGAGTTACTGAGAGTAATATTAATGCTCATAAATATTAGTAATATTGTCTACATTGCACAGATTTGTTTGTAAGTAGAAAAAAAACACAACACATCACATATTGTATAAGATGTAGAAAATAGATGTTGCAGTGTTCTTGAATTCACAGAACATGTTGATATTGTAGCAGCCAGAAGTATGACAGCGTCTAACAGCAGCAGGACCAGACCCAGGAACTTTAAATGTTCTTGTATCGTCCAGACTGATGCTTTTCAACAAGCTTTCCTCAGAGTTTCTTGGTTCTTTAGTCTTCATGGTGTAGTTCTATCCAGGAGAACTGATCCACCAGAGACTGGACCTTCCAGATCCAGGAGTCTTTATGCTACAATCACTGACCTCAGATCATCCATTTACTGTCTGTTGACTTCTAGAACCAACTGAGTCCAATTAGAGTCACTGTAAAGGGGCTAAATAGTTGTGCAATCACTTATTTTTACATTTTTAATGAATTGGCATTACTCTGTCAGAAGTCTTTTTTCTTTAGTTCTTGTCCAAAAAGTCTAATTAAATTGTCCATGACTCAACGTTGATAAGCAGCAAAATGTGAAACCTTCCAGGGGAGATAAAACTGAACCTTTTATCAGACTCATACATAAATAGTTTGGTTGTCTGCCAACTGAAACACACCCAAGAGAACAAGTTGTACACTGAGCAGCCAGTCAGTTATTAAAGACAATAACTTCCTCTTCCTGCCCGAGGAGATAAGGCCTGCAGAGTCACTAACTTCTTTAACCCTCATGTCGTCCTGCGGGTCAAAAGTGATCCCTTTTAAAGTTTAAAATGTGAGAAAAAAATCTATTTCCACAGTGAAACTTCTGATGTCCGCATTTTCAACATTTTTGGGAAATTTTTGAACATTTTTTGGTGGAAAAAAGAAATGTTAAAAATATTTCTTTAAGAATATTCAAATAAAAATCAACCAAAATCCAGCAAACTTCGCTGGATTTTGGTTGATTTTTATGTGAATGTTCTTAAAGAAAACATCAGAAGTTTTACTGATATATATGGAATCACTTTAGATATTTTTAGGATTTTTTGGAAGATTTTTACTCATTTTAAAAAAATATTTACACGCATTTTCTTGCCAAATTTAGGAGTTTTTTTAAAATATAAAATTAAACTTTTAAGGGAAACTTTTAAGGAATTCTTGGAATTTTCTTCCTGAAGGTTTTGCAAATTTTCAGAAATTTCGGGAATTTTTTGCAGAATTTTTGGATTAAATCACTTCTTAAAACCCACTTTTACAGATTTGCTTTTATGTGAAGTTTACTTTTAGCTTTAATTAGTTTTATTGTTTTATTCTGTACTATGTTCTGTTTATTTTAAATGTTCTCTCTGGTTGTATTTTAATTTTAGCTGCCTGGTTCATTGATGTGATGTCATCTCTAAATCTCTAATTTTTTAATTTCTAACTTTTAATCCTGCATGTGATTCTTTAATTTTTAAACTGCCTAGTCCCCTTGTTTGGTATGCATGCTAGTCTGGCTAATTATTCACTTATTTTATTGTCATTTTTATTATTATTTGCTCTGACTCGTGTCATTATGTCTTGGTTGTCTGTGTTGCATGTTTTTTTGTGTAATTTAGTGCCTCTTTCTGGTTATTTTATATCTTTTTGGTGTCACGTTGTGTCTCTTTGTGTTCATTTTCTGTGACTTTGTTGAACATTTTGGGTCTCTTTGGGTCTTTTTGTTTATTTTTGTTGTTGCTTTCTGTCATAGTATGTCTTTTCGTGGCCATTTTGTGTCTCATTTTGTCTTTTTAGTGTATATTTGGTGTCACTTTGTGTCAGTTTATGTCTGTTTGTGTTACTTTAGTGTCTTTTGTGTCATTTTGTGTCTCTTTCTGGTCATTTAGTATCTCTTTGAATCATTTTCTTCAAAGTTTCTGTCTAACTGTCTCAGTATCACTTTCCTGTGATCATAATCAGCTGTTTAGATTCATTTACGTCGCCACTCAGCTGACAGTCACATTTCCATCATTTCTAAGAATATTTTGTCTCTTAAGGTCAGTTTATGTCTCTTTGTGGTCATTTTGTGTATGTTTATTGGCCATTTTGATTAGTGTTTGTTCTTTTTGTGTATATTTTGTGCCACTTTCTCTCAGTTTTGGTCTCTGGTGTCATTTTATATCTCTTTGTGGTAATTTTGGGTCTCTTTTGGTCTTTTTGGTGTATATTTGGTGTCGCTTTGTGTCAATTTATGTCTATTTGTGTTACTTTTGTGTCTATTTGGTGTCATTTTGTGTCCCTTTATGGTGGTTTTGTGTCTATTGGTGGTCATTTACTGTCTTTCTGGTCATTTTATATCTGTTTGGTGTCATCTCTGCTGGTAATTTAGTGCCTCTTTGACTCGTCTCCTTATGTCTGGATTGTCTGTGTTGCATCTTTTGACTGTCAAAGCATCTTGTGAACGCTGTTCTTAAGGCTGCTATATAAATAAAGTTATTATTACTATAATAACTGTCAGATGTATTGATCATCAAGCTGTATACCTGTTAGTTACAGTAAGTTTAAAGGGTTGTTAGAATCAGGGAGGAAAGCCTTTTATCGGCAGTGGTCCTCACAGAGATAGAAGTAGAAATGTGTGTTTGGACCCCCACCCATTTCATTTTGTTAGCAGCAGGAAAGAAAAGGATTTCCTCTCCTTTAAATTCCTGCTGTGCACATTCAGCCCACCATCCTACTGACTTAACTATTGATTGCATTTGGTTGTTTAGGGGATTAAAAATTAACTCGGGAACTTTCACAAAGAGACAGTTTTCTAGATTTCAGCTGGGATAGACTCCAGCTCCCCCCATGACCCTAGTGAGGATTAAGTGGTGTATAGATAATGGATGGATGGATGATTTTATAAATAATCCAGTATGTTTTAAAGGTTGCACAGAATTACTCAAAATGTGCCCAACATGACTTTAATCTTACTCAGAATGAATGCTCCGCTCTGTTCACCAGCTCGTCTCTAATCGTACAGAAGCTGTTTAGAGGGTTTTCTCTATAAACACCTCAACCTGCAACTAAATGTGGCACTAAGAGGGAGTAAAGTAGTACCTGGACAGCTGAACAATGAGCTAAAACTCACTACAAAGCTGCATAGAGTCGACTGCTAGGGTCACAGATCACTTAAAAGTCTCGATAAAGTCGACTGGTTCATCACTTTGTCATGTCCTATCAGTTACAGCTAGATCAGTTCAGACTTCTGGACTTATTCTGCTGCACCAACAGATCATCATTGTTCAGCGGAGGGTTGAACAAAGCTGCAGCAGCTTGTTAAACATTCATCTGGAGGAAAGTGACTCAACAATGATGCGTACAGCTTCACTTATGATCGTCTAACGCTGCGGTGGTCTCAGAAAACACTGACATGCTTGTTACAGGCTGTACATTTCTGGGAACTTCTGTCAAAACTCTGAAGTGAGGCTTTCATTGTTGTGTTGGACGGCTGGATCTGGATCAGTGTTAAACTCTAACTGAGCATCACAATGACCGGTCAGTTCATGACTCAGCAAACAAAGTTCTGTTTAATTGTCTCGGTTTTACTTTCCTGTGATCATGATCAGCTGCTTTGACTCATTTACGTCACCACTCAGCCTCCACAGTCACATTTCTATCATTTCTGACAACATTTGGTCATTTTGATGTCACTTTGTGTCTGTTTGATGTCATTGTATGTCTTTTTGTGGTCATTTTGGGTATCTTTTGGCCTTTTTTGTGTATATTCGGTGTCGCTTTGTGTCATTTTGCATCTCTTTATGTCTATTTGTGTTACTTTTGTGTCTGCTTGTTGTCATTTTGTGTCCCTTTATGGTAGTTTTGTGCCTATTTGTGGTCATTTACTGTCTTTCTGGTCATTTTATATCTGTTTGGTGTCATCTCTGCTGGTAATTTAGTGCCTCTTTGAATCGTTTTCTTTAAAGATTCTGTCAGATTGTGTCAGTATCACTTTCCTGAGATCATAATCAGCCGTTTAGACTTTCCTCGCTCACATCACCACTCAGCCCACACAGTTCTGTTTCCATCACTTCTCAGGACTTTACATTGACTTACATTCATTTCATGCTAAATTAAATGAACCTGAAACCAAGTCTTGACCTAAAGATGAATAATTCACCAGACTGGGACTTTCTTTTAGTGTCCATATTGAGGTTGAATGTCCACAGTGTGACCATGTAAACACATTTCTGTCCCTAAACATAAGTATCAGCAGCACTCACACTGACTGTCCCACAGATGGATTCCTTTGTGGATTCATTGGCTGTTTGGCATAATGTGTGTTTGAGTGTCAGGCGGCGAACAATGCAGCCGAGTGTTTGCATCTGGGTGTTTGTGAGAGTCCAGCGGAGCACAGAGGCAGCACTGTGGCTTCATCCCAGCAAACAAAGCCTCGTCTTCAGGCAGACGCTGGACGGGGGGTGGGGGTGGGGGTGGGGGTGGATGGAAGCACCGATGTCATTAATCTGAGAGGAATATGGATCAAATCAAACGACACTGCTGTGGTTCCATTCAAAGCAAACAAACAGCGTTTAACAGCAGAAACATCAAATCAAATGCTTGTAAATTAAAGGTTTAGATGAAGAGCTGGGAGAAGGAAGCTGTGTGAAGTGGCAGAAGCTTTAAATTGTGATGGTTTTTCCATATAAAATCAGCCGAATTTATATGAGAAACTTATTTTGCCACAGAGTGAATCACGTCTGTAGATGATCCTGGAATCAAATGTAGGCAAAAATTATCCTTTTATCATCTCTAATTGATCTGACCAACCACCTATCACACATGCTGATATGAAAGTTAACCCAGAATGCACTTTTAAAAGTTTCTTTAGATAGAATTATTCAAAAATTGTTGACAGTGACTGAAAAATTTGTTCCAAATGACACGAAAGTCGTCCAAAATCATAAAAAACTACCAAAATTACTCAGTACTGTTCAACGTTGTCCAAAAATATTTCAAAATTGTTAAAAAGAACTAAAAAAAAATGGCCAAAAGTCCTTAAAAGCTTCTTCAAATGATACAGAATTACCCAAATATGCACAAAAGCAGTCAACCTTTGTCTAGGTGGACTCAACATTTGTTCAAAATCATACAAAAATCATACAAACTGAGAGAAAATGTGTCCAAAATTAGTTTTTCTTTCTTTAGCTGTAACTTGTTCTGACCAACTTCCTATCACACATTACTTGGAAATTGTTGAAATCACTCAAACATTATTCAAAATTAATGAAATCTGTCAAAAATGATAGAATTAAAAAAAAAAAAAAGCTGATTCAAAAATTGTCCAAAATCATCTAAATATTTGTCTAAAATTACAAAAATCTGTCCAGAATTATTTAGAAATTGTTGAAAGTCACACAAAACATTAGTTTTTAGGTTAAAAAAAAGAACAAGTTTCAGTGTGTATAATTCTTCTGACCAACCACCGAGCAACATGCTGATATGAAAATTTACCCAGAATGACCTTTTTAAAGTTCTTCCCGTCTTTAGATAGAGTTACTCAAAAATTGTTGACAGTTACTCAAAAACTTATTCCAAATGACACGAAAGTCATCCAAAATCACATAAAAACTACCAAAATTACTCACTATTGTTCAAAATAACATGCCAATTGTCCAAAAGGACTTAGAAATTGTTAAAAATCAATTGAAAAGCTGTCAGAAGTCCTCAAAAACTTCTTCAGATGGCACAAAATTATCCAAATATGCACAAAAGGAGTCAAACTTTGTCCAACTGGACTCAACATTCATTCAAAGTCACACCATCACAAATTCAACATGTTCAACCATGTTTTTTATTCATTTAATTCCATTATTCTACATATCCAGCTCTACATTCTGCTACACACTGTTTACTGATGCCATCGACACTCGTGTTGTTTCTCTGTTTAGGCATGCTAATGCTAATGCTAGCTCATCAATAAGCATACATAAAACTTGTTTAGTTTTACACTTAAATTCACATGTAAATCAACTTTATATAAGCTTCTCAATACAGCAGGTGCCTTATGTTTGAACCAGCTTCATTCTTAACGTGGCTAAAGTTATATGCTAATGCTAGCTCATCAATAAGCACACACTGTAAAACTGCTTCACAATCAGATGCTTCAGAAGCATTTAACTGCAGAATATTTTCACATTTGTTCATTTCAAATAGTTTTCTGCACTAGATTTTCAATAAAGGCGGAAATGAACATGAGCATCTTCTGAAACACTGATGCTACGATGTGATTAGCAGAGAACATCAAGCAGCTGCTGCCTGGCTTTAAAGTGATTAGTGTGGATAAAATACAAGCGGTACATGAGCACATATCACTAAACCAGGAGTGGAAAACCATCTGCCACCTTTCTGTCTCAGTAAATAGTTCTGTTGGCACCGTGTTGAATGAAGAATTCATTTCAGCTGCTTTTCTACTTTGTTTAAACCGACATCAACATCTGACTCACAGAAAAAGAAAAAAGGACACTGAAAGCTAAATCAATATTTTCTTTAATGCCAGGATTCATTATTCATTTCTAAACGCTGTGGGATAAAAGCGTCCAGAGGAAGTGGCTTTGGTTCCTGTCAAACTGTGGGTTTATGCGGCGCTCAGTCCATTTACTTTCAACATGGGAATTTTCTGCACCTGTAAGCAAACACAAATGTAGGAAGAGACTTTATACCAAACCCCATATTAAGTTTGTCAGGGCAGAATTTAATCATTTAATTCTTTGCCATCAGTATTCTGAACACAAGTGGCAGATATTAATGATTTCAGTTCTCTTGGACGTCACAAGTTCCCAGTTTATAGCAACATGAAGAAGTATTTTCTAATTTAAGGTCTCCAGGAACTCGACAACCTCATCTATCTATTGCCTGTTTCTGCCCAAACTGCCACAGCAGGAGAATAGATCAGCTTTCATTGAATCCATCTGTTTTCCTTGTGTCTCTGTCCACTTTGACTCTGATGAAGAAATAGCAGAGTAGAAATGCTATAACTCAATAAATCTGGACGTTTGCTGTCCTGGAGCAGAGAAACACAACATTAATTTACATTTAGCTTGTAGTGATTTTCCTATTCTTTCTAATTACTTTTGAGCTGCTAAACTTTGATCAGCATGTATTAGAGGGGCTCTGAACCCACACAGTTTTTTCTATGCTGGTGTAAAACGGTTCAAATTAAAGGTTTTACATTCATTTTTATTCACGTTGGACTCATTCTTCACATCAATCTAAAGTCCTGCAGCTCTGTGGAAACAGAACAACCACTAAGAAGGAGAGAGAACTCAGAAAGGCCTTTTGTCAGTATGACAAAGTTAGAAAACCAGAAATCATTAAAAATGAAAAGCATGAAAGTTTAATTTCTTTATTGATTCACAATAAAAATGGGGGGCAATCAGTTTTACCAATACAGGAAATAAAATAGTGGCTTCATGAGCTTTAGAAAGTTGTCAAAGATGATAAAAATATTGTCTGCAGTGGTTTTAAACCTGTCAGAATCACTTGTAACTTGTCCGAAATCACATAAAAGTGACTCACAAATTGTCCAAAATGACTTGAAACTTGACCAAAAATGACTCAATATCATATATTAATTCATATTCATTGTTCAAGGGCTGCCAGAAAGCTGAAAACTTGGTGATTCTTCCTGTTTTTACAGTTTCTGGATGAAAAATTGTGTAAATCTCCTGTACACAGGTTTTGTTTTGGTGAATGTTTAAATGAGCCATGTAGACTAAAATGATTTTTAAAATTAAACATCACAATATGAAGCTCAGATTTGGTTAATTTTTCTTACTTTTCTTCATATGTGTGTAGTTCAAGGTCCATGAGACCAATCTGACCATTCTTCCTGATTTTAACAGTTTCTGGATGATAAATGATGCAAAAAGTACAAAATTGCATATTTCCCCTTGTGGGACTAATGAAAGATATTCTATTCTATTCTATTCTATTCTATTCTATTCTATTCTATTCTATTCTATTCTATTCTATTCTATTCTATTCTATTCTATTCTATTCTATTCTATTCTATTCTATTCTAAATGTGCAGCTGAGCCTGATATGGAGAATCAGTTGTACTGAGGAAAACAGAATTTTATTCATTTATTTATTTTACAGATTCTGGTGCAAACGCTGTTCCTTTAATTCTGCACATTATTTATTTTGACAGATGTATATAATGTTCATATATTATGTACAAGAGCTTTATTCCTTTTTGATAACTGCATTTTGACATGTTTATATCATCAACCCAGACACCAAAACCCAGGGTTTTCCAGAAGAACACCACATAGAACCAGTATGATGGCTGTGACTCCCTTCATCTGTCAGTGGTCATCATGAGGCTGATCAGTGAGTCTTCATGCAAACTGTTGCATGTCTGACAGCAGGAGCCTCATGACAAATGTCTGGAAACAGGGGGCCCAACAAGAACTGTTGGCCCTGGGGCCCCTTAGGAGGTAAATACGGCCATGTTTAAACTTAAGCTTAAATACAATAGAAATACAAGTATGAATATATATTGATTAGTATTACGGGGACCTTTCTAAACCTGTAGAAAAGTCAACCATCCTGTGAAAGTAAGAACACTCCGCTGCCACCGGGCCTCCTGCAGTGATTCGCCCCGGAGGAAGTCCCTGCGAGCCGGACGTTTCAGGGGAGACCCACCGCTGGAGTCCGTGAATCGATTCTATGAATCTAGCGGGGGTTCGGCTGGAGGAAACTCCCACTGTGGGCGTTCCTGCCCGGTCACTATATCCAGACAATACCGTCACCGGGCGCCGCTTTTCCCACGTTTCTTTCCGGGGGGCGACAGTCGCTTGGAGTTACTCCGCCGGGACTCTAACGTTAGCTAGACCCGCTCGGACCGAGGAGTCCGGACTCATTCGGTGGATTTTAATCGGTGTAATCGGTTGGCGGGAGGCTGCTGGAGGTTCTACCGTTTAATGAGGTTTTTTACAGCCCAGGAAAGTCCTCAGAGAGCGGGTTGGAGTCCCGGATCCAGCCGGACTAGCTAACCTTTGATCCATCCACGGTTCCCGGACACAGCAGCCAAGTGACGACCCGCTCCTTCAGGTACCACAAAATATCAGGTTTTACTCCTTAAATCTGACGGGTTTTTACTTTAACAGTGTGGTAGTGAACTGCAGAGTTTCTATACGTCTGTATGTGCATGTAGAAGCTGTTTATAGTGTGTGTTTTCAAGTATTTAGACCATTAAATCAGCACACAATCACAACACTCCATTAGATTCACAGGAAAATCCTGCTTTCATGGGGATGTTGTAGGTGGAAGAAGTACTCAGAAGTACCACAGTGTAGAAGTACTCAGATCTGTAGTACCACAGTGTAGAAATACTCAGAAGTACCACAGTGTAGAAGTACTCAGATCTGTAGTACCACAGTGTAGAAATACTCTGTCACAAGCAAACATTCATTATACATAAGCTGAACATTTCCAACCTGTTGATTACTTAAACTGTCAACGTGTTTGAAGTTTTCTGCCAGTATAACTGTCTTTAGATATGCAAACGCAGTATGAACTATTTGAGCATTCAATACATCCAAGGAGATTTTTTGCTGTCTCTTTATTATACTCTTTAACATACTCTCCATAAGTCAAAAACAGTGTCAACGGCCAGAAATAATAGACTTTTGTTATGTTTTAGGTATAAAATCTTGTCTAAACCAGACGGTGAATGTTATTTAAACAAATCCCTTCATGAAAACCTTCACAATGTACAGAGATATAATTAAAACTGCAATGCTTGGTGTCTCTAGGAGCTGCTGATGTGGAGATTTCTGACTCAGAATGTGGGGAAAAGAAGTCATATTGAGGAAGCAACCTTTAAATATTTGTATTATAATTGAAATCTATGGATGCAAATCCACTAAATGTAGTAAAATAACTACTTAAATGCAATTTTTGTTGTTGTTTTCCATCCACTAGTCTGAAAGAAGACACATTATAAAGGTAAGATATTCCAGTTTGTAAAACATACTAACAGTTTTTGTCTGTAGTCACCAAGTACCGTAAGTACTCATTATGCAGAATAGCATATTTCAGAATTATATGAGTTACTGTATTATAATTACTGATGCATGAGTGGGTTGAAGCTGGTAAAGATGATTTAACTACTTCAAATCAGCTGCTTGTCATTTCAACATTAGGGATCAATATAGTTTAATCTTCGTCAATAATACTACATTATAGGTTAGTTGTTGGTAATATTTAATGTTTAGAACTAAGTCTGCAAGGCAACTTGGGTTATTAAGTAAATGTAAATGTAATACAGAAGTAGGAGTACAAAGCAGTAGAAAATAGAAATACTTTAGTAACTTGAAGTAGAGCGATAAACCCACAACTCTGTTTTAGATTATTTTGCATTAGAAGTATAATTCAGCTTTTATTGTTGGGAAATGGAGCTATTTTAACCACTTTTGATGATACTCAACCAAATATATTGAAGCATTATTTACAAAATGAACAACAAAAACAGCTTTTACTGTTGCAGCCGTAGTTACATTACAAGTAATATTACTTTAAAAGTGTCACATTCCATTTTAATGATTATTTTCATTATTTATTCATCTGTCGATTATTTTTTCAATTGTTTTGTCTATTATCTTTCAAAAAAGTCATTTAAAAGTGTCTAATAATCTGAAACTTCAAAAACAGTCAGCTCACTATGATATATAGCAAAGAAAAGGATCAAATCTTTACATTTTAGAGGCTGGAAGCACAGAATGTGTTGTATTTCTGCTTTAAACCCAAGTATTTTGTGATTATAGTCACTGGAGATCAATCTTCTATTTGTTAACTATATAATATCTAGTGTATGTGCAGGATGTCTAACTGTAGTGGAGTAAACTAGTGGATGTGAATACTTTGCTCCACCCTGCAGGTGAGCTAAATGTTATTTTTTCTGTAGTAATTAGTGCAGTTCAGTCTGACTTTCTTCATCATTTCCCAGCAGCAGTTGTTTTTAATGATACTTTGAGGCGCTCTGACTGTGGCAGTGATCTGACGCTGATATATCTCCGTTAAATCAGCTCAGTTCACCGTCTGAAATATGTCGAGCGTGTACGAGGATGCTGACTCATTTTTCCACTCGCTCTTCCAGACAATAAAGCAGCTGTTTGCTCTTGTTTGTGCGTCGCTTTCTGCCTTTTATTGAACTGTTATTCCCCCGGCAGGTTTAGATGAAGTCTGTGTGAGGTTTACGGCATCTGTTGGTGCGTTGTTTTGATGGATTCATGGATGGATGGGTGGATGGATGGGTGGATGGATTCATGGATGGATTCGTGGATGGATGGGTGGATGGATGGGTGGTGGGTGGATGGATTCATGGATGGATGGGTGGATGGATTCATGGATGGATGGGTGGATGGATGGGTGGATGGATGGGTGGATGGATGGATGGATGGATGGATTCATGGATGGATTCGTGGATGGATGGGTGGATGGATGGGTGGTGGGTGGATGGATTCATGGATGGATGTGTGGATGGATTCATGGATGGATGGGTGGATGGATTCATGGATGGATGGGTGGATGGATTCATGGATGGATGGATGGGTGGATGGATTCATGGATGGATTCATGGGTGGATGGATGGGTGGATGGATTCATGGATAGATGGGTGGATGGATTCATGGATGGATGGGTGGATGGATTCATGGATGGATGGGTGGATGGATTCATGGATAGATGGGTGGATGGATTCATGGATGGATGGGTGGATGGATTCATGGATGGATGGGTGGATGGATTCATGGATGGATGGGTGGATGGATTCATGGATGGATTCATGGATGGATGGATGGGTGGATGGATTCATGGATGGATTCATGGATGGATGGGTGGATGGATTCATGGATGGATTCGTGGATGGATGGGTGGATGGATGGGTGGTGGGTGGATGGATTCATGGATGGATGGGTGGATGGATTCATGGATGGATGGGTGGATGGATGGGTGGATGGATGGGTGGATGGATGGATGGATGGATTCATGGATGGATTTGTGGATGGATGGGTGGATGGATGGGTGGTGGGTGGATGGATTCATGGATGGATGTGTGGATGGATTCATGGATGGATGGGTGGATGGATTCGTGGATGGATTCATGGATGGATTCATGGATGGATTCATGGATGGATTCATGGATGGATGGGTGGATGGATTCATGGATGGATGGATGGGTGGATGGATTCATGGATAGATGGGTGGATGGATTCATGGATGGATGGGTGGATGGATTCATGGATGGATGGGTGGATGGTTGGGTGGATGGATGGGTGGATGGATGGGTGGATGGATGGGTGGATGGATTCATGGATGGATGGGTGGATGGATTCATGGGTGGATGGATGGGTGGATGGTTGGGTGGATGGATGGGTGGATGGATTCATGGATGGATGGGTGGATGGATGGGTGGATGGTTGGGTGGATGGATGGGTGGATGGATGGTGGATGGATTCATGGATGGATGGGTGGATGGATTCATGGATGGATGGGTGGATGGATGGGTGGATGGATGGGTGGATGGATTCATGGATGGATGGGTGGATGGATGGGTGGATGGATTCATGGATGGATGGGTGGATGGATGGCATTGGGAGTTGGTGTGTCAGTATGAAAACTATTCAAACTGCCAGTCGGCTGCAGAATCTGGAGTGTAGGTGAGGCCTTCAGCACTGGAGCTTCAACAGACGGAGAGCGTGAAACAGGCTTAGAGCTTTTATTTAAAGTATTTTAACTGTGAAATGATGAACAGGAGACAAAAACTCAAGCTTAGTAAGATAGAATCAGATTCCCCTTTGTCTTTCTTTATCTTTACTCTGAAAACCCCACCAAGATGCAGATCAGATCCCTTTAGATCCACCTGGGTCTTTACAGGAAGGTCTTTGAAGAGGTTTATCAGTTAGCAGGTCATCTCCACGCTGTCCAGTCAGCAAAGTGAATGATGTGCTGGTAGTCTGTCCACAGTGATGCCTGATTCATGGATGTTTTCTCTGCTTCATCAGTCAGTTTACTGCAGAAAAATCTGATAGTTTAACTTTCTGAAGCCTCCAGATTACCCAAATTACATGAGAAACTGAAAAAATCATCAGATTTCCAGTTTTCAGATAGTTCTTGAACTACACACCCGTGACATGCAGCTCCATCAGGAAAACGAACAAAATATAAGTTTAAAATCTTGATATTTCAATTAAAATTCTCGTGGAATGTCTGAATATGTCCTGGTATAATTAATTGACTGGCTCTAAAATATCAGAAAATGGTGAAAACATGCATCAGTTTTTTCCAAAGATGTCAAATGTCTTGTTTTGTCTGAAGGTATTCAGTTTACTGTCATAGATAAGGAACAAAACCAGAAAATATTCACATGAAGAAGCTGCAAGCACAGAACAGAGTCGACAACCAGTTGAATAGCTGATGGCTAATCAGTTAATTGTTGTAGTTTTGCACCCAGAAGCCAGTGAATTATGTGTGTTATGAAGAAATCCTCTGTGTCATAAGTAGTTGTACTTAACCTTCTGAACCCCCAAACCCATTTAAAAAATAAAATTACCAAAAAATATCACCATATTTCAGCCAGAAAGGGAAAGAATCCAATGGTCCTTCAACATATCATGCATGGCTTCTGGCTCTGCCTAGAAAAATAAACAAATCTAAACTAGAATGAAACACTCAGAATTTCTTTACTCTAAATGTGCTTGTTTCAAAATTCAGAAAAAATATAAAGCATTTGCACCTGATTGTTTCTTTAAAACCAAAACCTTCTTCCTTGTTGGTTTTGATTCTCCAGCTCGGCTCAGAAACAGTGAACAGAGGAGCAAGTTGTTGGCGATACATTCAGCATGGAGAAACATCTTTCTATTGTGTATTCTATCATCATTTTATACAAAATTTTAGTCATTTTAAACTAGTTTCATGTAACTATGGAGAAGTTTGAAGTGATTTTGGACAATTCTTAAGTAGGTTTGGACAAATTTTGAGTCACTTTTGACATTTTTTGTTACTTGAGACAGGTTTTAAACTTATTTTAAACAAGTTTTTTGTCATTTTGGACAATTTTTGATTTATTCTGGATGATTAGACAGAGTGAAGTGTAGCATGGATCAGAAACAGTGAACAGAGGAGGAAGTTGTTGGAGATACATTCAGCATGGTGAAACAGTGAGTGAAAACTGCACTACATCAATGCTGTTGACCTGAACTTGTGGAACATTACCAAGAAATAGTCCATAATGATTCAAAATCTACCCAAAATGGCAAAAACCTTTCCAATTGGCTCTGAAACTCCTCCATAATGATCAAAAATAGTCACTAGAATATTGGTCAAAAGTTGCAAAAAATGTGTCCAAAATGACTCAGAATTAGTCCAAAAGAGCAAAAAATGACTAATGTCACTTGAAAACTGATGCAAAAAGAGTCAAAGAGCAGAGTAGAGAAAAGGTCTGTAGAAGCTGTAAAACTTTATATATTCAGGTTCAAATGATGCAAAGATTAGTTCAACATTATTGAAAAAAAATATTCAAAATCACTTGATTTGACAAAAGAAATTGAAGAAAAAATGTCCAAAATGACATAAATCTTCCTAAAATAATTGGAAAAAGTCTTAAAATTGATCCAAAATGACACAAACTGTGAAAAAATGACCTGGAGACAAAAATTCAAACTACTGGATGAATAAAATAAATGCAGCATGGCTCAGAAACGTGAACAGAGGAGCAAGTAGCAGGAGCAGAAGTCATTGTGGACAGGTTTTAAGCCATTTCTGACAGATTTTTGAGTTATTTTAAATACGTTTCAAGTCATTTTGAAGGGATGCTGTTAGGGCTGGGCGATAAATCGATTTTATCGATTAATTCGAGTTTGTACTTAATGTCGATTTGTTTTAATGAAAATCGATTTTCTCATCAACATCCGCCACCAACGCCTTCCCGCTGGGCTCCCGTAGTTCAGAGTGCGCCCCCCTCCCCCCCGCGCTTGATACACAAACAACATGGCAGCGAGCGGCGCAGAGCTAAAGGTACGTGTCCACTAGATGCTATTTTCCCGCACAGCAACGCACCACATCTGAAAATCTAAAACAAGCTTTACACGGACGGCAGTCACTAGCGGACCACAACATGGTCACATGACAGCACTGACCAACAGCAGGACGCTACGTGGTCACATGACCGAGCTTTCAGCTGGACAGTCCTGCAGAGGAGTCGGATAAACACAGCGGCTCGGCCGCAAACTTTCCCTTTTATTTCAAAAACACGTCACCGAAAATATTTCTGAAAGCATTTGAGGCAGAAATAATCTGTGCAGCAGCTGAATCTGTCCTCGTTTTAGATCACTGACGCCTAGTTTAGAAGTTTGAGGACAGTTTCACGATGCGTGGAATCTCCACACGCAGCATCCAATTTGCATAAAGTAGAACAGTGATTCTCAACCTGGGGTCCGCTTTGTCTGCTCTGAGGCTGTGATGTTATAAAAAATAGATTTTTACATTCTGGATAAAGTCAGAGTAACAGACTCACTGTGTCATCACAAGTCTACTTATAAAACATTTTAAAAACACATTTATTTGGTCTTTCTTCAGGTTGGCTCTAGTTCATCCCCATTCATTAGTTTGTGTTACAGTTAGAAAATTACTGACGGAAACGGTGTCTGAAAAACGCAAAATGGGTGAAGAATAATCAGTACCTAAAAACTCCGGCTATATTCGAGAGTTACCTTAAATTTGGTTTTATTAAAGGACGAGACAGAATTATGTTATTTGTAGTGAAATGTTCGTAAATGACAGCATGAATCCAGCGAATTACGGCGACGTCAGGAAACAAAACAGTTCGGTAAAGTCGGAAAGATATTCACAAATTCGGACTTCCGGCATCAATAACTCATTAAATATACGTTGTCTAAACATAAACGATGCCTCTTTTCCATCGTAAGGTAGACAATGTGCTACAAGCCCAGTTTAATCAAAAGTAGCTGCAGAAATAACATTGGTGTCTATGAGCAGCAGGCTGTGTGACGAGTGAACAGGGACCGTCTGCAAAATGCAAAACTGCTGCAAACAGCGAAGAGACACAAATATTCAACACATTTACTGCTCCTGCTGGTCATACTACAACTCTTGGTTTAATATTAAATATTTTTTCTCATAATTGTAAGGAATTTTTTAGTTTAAAAACAATCAATAACTCTTATGCATTGTAGTGTCAACAAATTTACTGCAGCCATAAACTCTCTCCTCCTCGTCATAGTACAACTCTTGAACTCTTGGTTTGATATAAAATATTTTTTTGTAATTTTAGGGAATTTTCTATTAGTAATACAATTCAGTAACTTCCCTCTTATGTTTCGTAGTGTACTTATGTGGTGGGTGGGGCGCTGGGGCTGGGTGCAGCTTATAGGAGGGGCTCCAAGCCACACAGGTTGGGAACCACTGAAGTAGAAGTCAGTCTACTTTATGCAAATGAGCTGCAGTCCTCTCCAGGTAAACACACCTGATCACAGCAGGAAACGCACCACAACCGGACCAACATGCCACATGCAGCGCATTTCCAGCTGCGATCAGGTGTGTTTACCTGGAGAGGGCTGCAGCTTATTTGCATAGAGTAGACTGGACTCCGGGGTGCTGAGATTAGGTAGAGGGTAAAAAAAAAAAAAATAATAAAAAATCGGATAAATCGTGAATCGGGATATTTTGTGAAAAAATCCGAGATTTTTTTTTTAGGCCATATCGCCCAGCCCTAGATGGAGTCATCACAGACATAGTTTAAGGTATTTTCAACAAGTTTCAAGTGATTATTGACAAGTCTAGAGTCGTTCTGGACAGGTTTGGGGTAATTTGGACACATTTTGGACAAAATCTGACTCATCCTTGACAAATATCTCTAACATGAGGGACCACATTTCTTTTCCAGTATTGGTAACATCTGTGGACACTTGGAAAAATGTTGGACACGTTTATTCCAATTTTTTTCAGTCTTTGCAAAATGCATAATCAAAGAAATTCCACTTGATTTTTGTTGTTCTGTTTCTGTAGAGGTGCAGGACTTTATGTTGCAGTGAAAAATGAACCACAGAGAAGAAAAATGTGCAGAAACTGCCCAGAAACTTGGAGGGTTGAGCTGGACGGTGAAATCAGGACTTGTACTTGTAACAGAGTATTTAAAAACTGTTGTATTGGTACTTTTAGTGTGTTATTTCTTGCTTGTGTGAAAGTTGTTCCTGTTAGCAGCGTCCAACTAATCCTGACTGAGCTCCAGAAACCTTTTCTGTTTTTCTAATTGTGATGTCTGCAGGATTTGGCAAAAAACCTAAAATATGACTGAATGATTTTCGCTACAGGCGTTCCCTATTTTCCAACATCAGTCAGAACTTCTGTGAAATCTTCCTCCCGTCCTGCTTTAACTTTCACATACTGGATTGTTTGGACAGATAAAGTGGATGTTTGTGAGCTAATGTGAGGCTTCACATGGACAGAACTCCAGAGTCCTGAATGTGTTTCTGTTTCTGTGGTGGGTGGGAGTGTTTTTGGAAGAGCTGCTCCCATCCCAGCCAGAAGTATGAAAGCAGAAAGAGTCGCCGGCAGCTCAAAGTGATTAATTAAAGAGGCTTCTGGTGTCTTAATGCATTCGTTATGTCTCGCTCTGCCATCTGAAGGGCGAACGCCGACATCCGGCTGATCTGAAGCCTGTTTAGAGCCTCTTAGCATGATGAGTGTCATTTACTGTCCTTCACTGCTGAGATCATTTTCCTGGCTGAGCTCAAACTTCTCCAGCTACACAGAAAAAATGTTCTTTATAGTTTGGTTCAGAGGATTAAAAACAATCTGGTAGCAATGGTGGGGGAAAAATATGGTAAAAACTGTGAAATACTGCAACACAAAAGATGTAAAAGTGGTGAGAATAACTGAAAACTTCACCAGTTAACCGATTAATCAAGGAGAAAATGTGCAGATTAAGAGAGAGCATTTTTTTGCCAGTATAAAAATAGATGCAAACTGACTATAGCTGTAAATTCATTGCTTTGCAGCCACTATTTAAATTAAAACTTGCATATTCTTATAGGTTTTGGTAGTTTCAGGCAGCTTTTTTGATTACACTGTGAAAAAAATACATTTAAAAATGTAGAACAAAACATAGTCTGTAAAATGAAACCTATAAAACAAAAACAGTAATCAATAGCAGCAAGGGCATCAGAAAACATCCATTAAAAATGGTGAAAATGAAAGGAAATAGCTCTAATAATAATAATAATAATAATAATAATAATAATAATAATAATAATAATAATAATAGTTTCTTTTAAGTAAAACTGTAATTTTTTGGTCACTCATCATAAAAAAACAAATTGCAAATTTTTAATTATGATGTTATTAACAGTTTTGCTTTTCTTCAGTCAACATGTAAATGAACACTTTTTTCTGTGATATTATTAGATAATATCTGTAATTTAACTTAAAAATTACAACAAATATCTGTAAAATAATTTGACTTTTGACTGATTTAAATGCAGTAAGAAAATAGTGTAATATTACAGTCAAACACTGTAAAAAAATAATTACCATTTATAAAAATACAGATTTATGTACTAATATTTACAGTTTTAGCCTCTGTTTCTGGGGTAATGTGTAAATTAATGCTTTTTTTTATTGATTTGTCTTATTTGTAATGAAAGAATACAATAATTATGTTAAATTAGAGTAATTTGTTAAAAAGTATTTTTAAAACTGATGAAACTGTTTACTTTAGTATTTTTTACAATCATAAATATTGTTGCTGCATCAATTTTCAGCTCCCGACTATTAGTTTCCCTTTATTAAGGAGCAGACGTTCAGTTCTACACTTTGCTTTAAGATAGTCGTTAAATATCCAGTTATGAACCATTGCTGTAATTTTTGATGCAAAAATAATAAAAAGAGTTTTTTAAGGGAAGAGAGTTTGGAGACTTGCTCCACTTTAGCAGGAAAAATGAAAATGAGGCAAAGAATATTATAAAATGTTGTCAGAATCAGCAGATAAGGTGCTAAATTATATGTCTGAAATCTAAGTAGAAACCAAAACAGTAAAGAAATGACATTTTCTGAACCGACAGCTGCATGTTTGCGTCTTCAGCTCCCACGCTGAGTTCAGTTTTCACACCTTGGTCCAGACAGATGGTGTTTGTTTAAGGAATCCTGCGGTCCGAGTGTTATTCCCTGTTTGACGGATGTTCAGGTGAGCTGCAGGAGGCGACTCCAGGTGTTAAACGTTTCTGTTTGTCCACATCATCGTGTCGACGCCTCGGAGAAACAGCTGCAGGAAAGAAGTTAGAGAAAGAAAACTCTGCAGAGGAACAAAGTCTAGTGGAGGTTTCCTCATATCTTTGTAGATTTAAACAGTTCAGAAGGCTTTAGAGGAGGCTGACAAGCTGATAAAAACACAACTACGATTTAAACTGAAAAAAAAATGGCTGACTACAGCACATAAGATTAAAAAATGGTGAAAAAGCTGACGGAAAGCACATTGTCTTACAGTGTGTCAATACTGCACTATTTCATCCTCATTTCTCATCCCTGTACATACTGTAAATATTATTACTACTGTTCTATTATTATTTTACTTCTATTACTATGTCTATTGCTACATAAGCTGCTGTAACAATGTGAATTTCCCTTGGCGTGGGGAGAAATAAAGGACTTATCTTATTTGCTCTTGAAAAACATAAACGTTTAATTTTGCTGTGGTAAGTTTGAATAATTCTGAAAACTCTTAAACTGAGCTCTCTTAATTTTTAAGTCTGCAACTTTTGTCTGTTGTTTATTGAATTTGTGTTGAATATATACATTATATTAAATTTCATTTAGCGCTCAACTGTTTTTCTAATATTTGTTTCTGTGACTCTTGTCACTCTTTCACTGCAGTCTATCACTGAAGCATGTTTGCTAACGTTGCTGGAGAACATGATTTGTTGCGGCACGTTCTAGCATTATGACAAAGTTCCTGTAAGCTCCTGTAATTTGTATTTTGTATTTGTCCATATTGTGAAATCAAGAATTTGTTAGTTAATAGATAATTTAGTTTTGTGTTGGAAAATTGTGAGAAAATATATACTCTTAGTTTAGATCTCACCACCAAGAAGCAACAAACCAAAACGTCTACAGAGATAAGTGTAGAAAAATCTTCAGGAATTGTTTTAGTTTATTTGTCAAGTTGTTGATTCTTAAATGTCTGCTGGTGTTGGATAATTTTAATGCTGTCCAGAACCTCTAGAAGCAGAAACAGCTGATGAGTCGAGTGACTTAAGTCTTCCAGAAATGTTGATTCCATCTACCGTGAAGCATACCAGGCATTTTTGTTTATCAAAATGGTCAGAAGCAGCATGAAAATACACAGATTTCTGTCAAATAAGACTCACTGAATTCACCATTATCCCCTAAAACTCCTTTTAGTTCAGGAAAATACCCAAACACCTTGATTCTTTTTTACAAAAAAGACAAAAAAACTGAAAGAAATGGAAGAAACCTCAGAAGGAGCCACTGAGAAGCTCAGTTTTAACAGAATGATGCTTCCAGGAGGATGTTGAGCTGCTTCCTGATGTCAAATTTGACATGTTCTGCAGCAAAACGTGCATAAAAACATGAACTGTTAATGTACTGCTAACTTGTGTTTTAGTAACAGTTAACTGCATTTAAAAAAACAAGTTTTCGCTTCATTTGTAGCTTGCAAGTAGCTTTTCAAATCATTTTAGTAACTTTTACATCATAAATAATGTCCCTGCATCCATTAGACCCTTGGAGTTAATAAAGTATCTATCTATCTGTCTATCTATCTATCTGTCTGTCTGTCTGTCTGTCTGTCTAGACCTGCCTTTAACTAATTTACTGCTCAAATTTTCAGCTACCAACTACTAGTTTCCCTTCATTAACCCTCCTGCTGTCCTCATTTACAGGCACCAAAAAAGATTGTTTCCTTGTCTGAAAAAAATCCAAAAATTCAGCAAAACATTCCCCAAATTTCTGAAAATTTGCAAAACCTTCAGGAAGAAAATTCCAATAATTCCTTAAAAGTTTGCCTTAAAAGTTTTATTTTAAAAAAATTCCCCAAATTTGGCAAGAAAATTCTTGTAAATACTTTCAAAACATGAGTAAAAATCTTCCAAATAAATCCTAAAAATATCTAAAGTGATTCCATATATATCAGTAAAACTTCTAGTATTTTCTTTAAGAACATTCACATAAAAATCATTCAAAAAAATTTTTTCCTACATTTTCAAACTTTAAAACGGGTCAATTTTGACCCGCAGGACGACACGGGGGTTAAGGAACAGACTTTCATCTCTACGCTGATGACACTCTGCTTTAAGTAATTGAATATCCAGTTATTAACCATTTCTTTCATTTTAAACGTAAAGACAGTAAAAATAAAAGTCAAATGTTTGCAGATTTCAGCCTCTCATGTCAGATGCTTTACAGTGTTTTGTTACTGTCCGTCCAGCAGGAAGGTCATCGTATTGTAACTCTGCTTTGGAAACTTCTGGACAAACACAATCTGCAGTAAACTCTGGGAAAGGTGCCTTGTTTTCTAACGTTCCTGCATCTTTCTGCAGATTGTTGCCGTCTAGACGTCGCAGGTCACGATGCGTCGCCTCCTGCTGCTGCTTCCCTGCATCCTGCTGCTGCTGCTGCAACTTCCTGCTGCTCAGAGTCGACCGGCCACCGACGACGGAGATACAGGTAAGAAGATTCACAGGTGTTCACGGAGATTCACTGTTTCAGGAAAACATCTAAATGTGGCTTAAAATGGGACTCTTTAAAATCTAGAACTGGTTCATTTATCCAAAGTTTAAAACAGCAAATTCTTCCATTGAAGTGATGCAAGATGATGCAAAAAACAACAAATATTCATGTTGATTAGCTGAAAGTTTACAAATTTTTTTTGAGTATGTAAACTGACTGACTAATAGGCTTATTTTAAAATTTACTTACAATTAGTGTTGTTTTTGATCACAATTTGAAACATAAACACGTTTTTTTCCCCCCAATTAAATAATAATAAAACATGTTTGCAGGCATTTTGTTAAATCCAAAGTTAGTTTAGAATATTATATGAAAAAAACACTGTAAAACATCTGATATGAATAGCTATTTGACTTTTGTTTTTACTCTCTTTGCGTTCTAAATTATAGAAATGATTAATAACTGGATATTCAGTCACTACAGTAAAGCAGAGTGTCATCAGCATAGAACTGAAAAGGTGTTCCATAATGAAGGGAAACTAAAAGTCGGGAGCTGAAAATTAAACTTTAAACAGCTCGTTTAAGATACTTGTTAGGATTTTTGATCAAATTTCAAAACAATCAAAAAGATCAAAAATCAGATTCAATGTTTAGACTAGACAACTGGATGGATGTAAAACTGATCTGGTGTCAGTTTTTGTCAGAACTCAGATGTGTTTTTCCTCCTAAATGTCATGTAGACAAGTTCTGACGTTCAGAAATGATGTTGATCTTTTGTGCTGAATTTGAGTTTTTGTCACATTTTCAGCTGTTTTGTGGTAGTTTTTTGGTACTTTCAGTGGTAATTTTGATACTTTTAGTGGTAATTTTGGTCCTTTTTGTGGTGATTTTGCATGTTTTTCCTGGCATATTTGAACCTTTCACGGTAGTTTTGGCTCTTTTTGGGGTGATTTTGTGTCTTTTTGTGCTAATTTTGGTAGTTTCTGTGGTTATTTTTTATGTTTTTTTGTGCCAAATTTGAGTTTTTATTGCAATTTCACCTGTGTTGTGGTAGTTTTGGTGCTTTCATGCTTTTCATTTGGTCGTTTGTGTGGTGATTTTTCCTTGTTTTTGCTGGCATATTTTGAACGTTTCAGGGAAATCTTGGCTCTTTTTGGGGTAATTTTGAAAGTTTTTTGTGCCAAATTTGAGTTTTTGTCGCAATGGCACCCGTTTTGTGGTAATTTTTGTCCTTTTTGTGGTGATTTTGCATGTTTTTCCTGGCATATTTGAACCTTTCAGGCTAGTTTTGGCTGTTTTGGGGGTGATTTTGTGTCTTTTTGTTGTAATTTTGGCCATTTTTTTGGTGAAATGATGGAAAAAGTCCGTTAAAAAGTGATTTATCTGGACCCTCCTCTACGGACTTCAAGGACCTGGAACTCTGGAAGTATTCACAGTTTGAAGGTAGAACTCCTTAATAAAGTTACTGTCGATGAAGAACTATCAGTCCAATTAAAATTTGTGATTGAAGTTTTGATCAACAGTCATAATAAATGTCTTAACAAGCTGTGTGAAGTTTGGTTCTCATCTGGCGACTATTAGTTTCCTGTCCGTTTCTATGCTGATGACACTCTGCTTTAAGAAAGTCATTGAATATCCAGAACCAGCTGATTCTGAGGATGTCAGGAAGGAACTTCAGTACTATTTGGTTGACTTTTTGTGCCAACTTTGAATTTTTGTCACAATTTCACGTTTTGTGGTGATTTGGGGTGTTTTCCTGGCATATTGGAATCTTTCAGGCTAGATTTGGCTGTTTTTGGGGTGATTTGGTGACTTTTTCTAGTAAATTTGGCCCTGTTTGTGGTGATTTTTCTAAGTGAAACTAAACTTAAAGACTGGAAGCCAGAAAGGAGAACGTCCCCTGGAGAAAGTTCTAGAGTAGACCTACCAACAACTGAAGAAAATTCTAGAGTAGACCTACCAACAACTGAAGAAAATTCTAGAGTAGACCTACCAACAACTGAAGAAAGTTCTAGAGTAGACCCACCGACAACTGGAGAAAGTTCTAGAGTAGACCCACCGACTACTGGAGAAAGTTCTAGAGTAGATCTACCGACAACTGGAGAAAGTTCTAGAGCAGACCTACCGACAACTGGAGAAAGTTCTAGAGTAGACCTACCGACAACTGGAGAAAGTTCTAGAGTAAACCTACCGACAACTAGAGAAAGTTCTAGAGTAGACCTACCCACAACTGTAGAAAGTTCTAGAGTAGACCTACCCACAACTGTAGAAAGTTCTAGAGTAGACAACTGTACTATAACTCTTTGATCAAAAATCATAACAAGTGTCTTAACGAGTTGTGTGAAGTTAAAGTTGATGACTATTAGTTTCCCGTTCGTTTCTACGCGGATGATACTCTGCTTTAAGAAAGTCATTGAATATCCAGAACCAGCTGATTCTGAGGAGGTCAGAAAGGAAAACAAACCAAAATCCAACCATCTGGACACTATAAAAGTCTTTTTTTTGTTTTGGTTTTGTCGCATCCTCTGATGTAGAAATCACTTACTGGTCTTTAACTGGTGCGTCAGCCTCATTTTAACTGGTGTTTGCGGCCCGTCCTGCTCTTTGTTTCACATCTGATCCCAGCTGTGGTTTCACTCTCTGCATTATATAAAAACTTGTAAAACTTTCCAGTGAGAGAATTCTCTTTAATGGGAAAGTGACTTCTTTTTTCAAGGTTTGGCTGTTTTTGGAGGCATCTGAAGTTGGTTAGGGTGATTTTTTTTTTTCCTGGTGTAACCGAGGTTTGGCTCTCGGGGTGCTGGTTATGGTCTGTATATCCTGTCCAGACTCACTAACAGATGCAGACTCAGGCTCTCTGTGGGGATTCAGGCCTCCAGAAAAGCCTCGTTCTGTTTGTTTGCGAGCGTCTGCATGTATATACCTCTGGAGCGCCGCTTCGTTCCGACCATCTGGACTCCAGCTGAGCCCGGCTCTACGCGATACTGTTGTTTTTCAGCCTGTAAATTCTTGTTTTTCTCCCAGTCGAGAACAAAATTTAGCCTCTCTGCTGCCGTCTCTGCTTTTTAAACAAAACCTGCTTTCAATTTTCCACCGAGGTTTGTGAAATCCAACCGCTCTCTGAATAAATATCCCTCCGCTCTGCTCAGTTCTGGTAAAAAAAAAAAAAAAAAGAAAACATCCAACGGTGTTGCACAAGATACAGCAATCTGCATTTTCATGGCTGTCTCCGAGGATTTTTCTGTCTGTTTGAGGATTTATGCAGCAAAAAAAAACTCTTATTAAGCTGCAGTGACGAGAAACTGCTCTAATAAGTTGATTATTATTAGTTTCAAGGAAACTTTTGTTGTTTTGTTTCTCATTTTTGTCATTTTGTGTCTCGTTTTTATTTAGTCTTTTTTGTTATTTTATTTCATATTTTTGTCATTTTGTGTGTCATTTTTGTCACTTTGTGTCTTGTTTTTATTGTTTAGTGTCTCTTTTTTGTCATTTTGTTTCATATTTTTGTCATTTTGTATAATTTTTGTTGTTTTGTCTCATTTTTGTTGTTTAGTGTCTCATTTTTGTCATTTTATGTGTTGTTTTTGTCATTTTGTTTCATATTTTTGTCATTTTGTGTCTTGTTTTTGTAATTTTGTCTCATTTTTTACTTATTTTGTGTCTCATTTTTGTCGCTTTGTTTCATATTTTTGTCATTTTATGTGTTGTTTTTGTCATTTTGTTTCATATTTTTGTCATTTAGTGTCTTGTTTCTGTCATTTTGTGTCTTGTTTTTGTCATTTAGTGTCTTGTTTTGTCATTTTTGTGTCTGATTTTGTCATTTTTGTGTCTGATTTTGTTGCTGTGTTTCCTGTTCCAGTTTTACAACTTACATTAAATGGTCAAATATATTCTGACACCTGGCTGTTATGCAGACATCCTTTAATGTTTAGTTCTAATGTTCTCTGAAGGTTTCCACAACACTTTGGAGTTGATTTGACTGATTTAAATCTTGCAGAAAATCAAAACCATCAGCCTACTGTCCATTTCTGTTAGGTAGCGTCGAGCAGCTCCTGCACAAACAGTCTTTGGGGGTCTTTCTGGTTTAATAAGTGAAACATCAGCCTCCAATTACTGCTGTTTTCCTGCTGTTAATGGTGGAGGCTGGAGGTTGGAGGTCTCTGAAGTTTAGGAAGTGGTTTCTCTGTGGCGACGAGCTTCTGTCTGCACAAACACTAAAACCAACTCAGACCATCTTCAGTCTGACGGTTGTTTGGTTATTTGGTGAATATTGATTTGGTTGATCACATTTAAACTCTGGGCTAAAGGATAACTTTAGTTTTTGGGTTAAAAGTTTCCTACAGAAGCTGAGTCATCATTTTCTTTCACTCCAATCTGTGGCTTAATGTTTGAAGCCATAACTTCAGGAATAATGTAGCTGGAGTCCTGAAATTTTGCAGATTCGTTGATATCTACATCTGGTCTCCAATGGTACAACCCTGCTTTGATAGAATAATACAAACCTGATATTTGATGGTGTAAAATTGGTAAAAAAAAATTTCAATGTTTCTGTTGACTTTGATAGTCAACCAACCACAGATTATTTCTCAACCATTGATCCATATATTGGTGAGAAGAAAATGACGCCAAAATCGACTCTTAAAGAACTTTTAACTCAAAAAGTTACAAGACCCGTGACCAAATCCTTCGCGTGTTTTACTGAATAACCTGCACACAAAACAAATCTGGCAAATGTGAGATGGTCAGACGTGAACTGTTGACTCCAGAGGTGAATCCACAAACTGGTTAAACTCTGAACCACTTCCTGTCAGGTTAAAGTCTGAACCACTTTGTGTTTCAGGCGATGCTCTCAAGTCCTCGGAGGACGAAGAGGACGACGAGTCATCATCGGAGGAGAACAAACTGTCTAACGAGCTGTCGACGAGCAACGAGAAGCTGCAGCGTGAGCCTCCGCCGCCTCATTCTGTCTGTGCTGTGTTTGAGTCTGGCTGATGATCGTAATCAGGATGTTTACCTCTCGCCTTTAGCGCTGGCGCCTCAGTGGGTGTCGCCTGAGTGGATGGATAAGAAGCTGCATGCCGTCCCGGCCAGCAAGACAGTGAAGTTGAAGTGCCAGGCGACCGGAAACCCGCCTCCAACGCTGCGCTGGTACAAGAACGGGAAGGAACTGAGGAAGGACCAGAGGATCGGAGGGTTCAAGGTGGGTTAGCAGCTCTACGAAGGAAACATCAGAGCTCCAAACTGTTGGTTTAAAGACATCTAATCCGTCTTCTTCTGGGCTTCTCAGATCAGAGACCACATGTGGACTCTGATAATGGAATCAGTGGTTCCGTCTGATAAAGGAAACTACACCTGTGTGGTGGAGAATGAATATGGAAGCCTGAAACACACCTACCAGCTGGATGTAGTTGGTAAGAGGATCATCTGTGCAGAGATGTTAATGAATAATCGATTAATTGATTAATGGCTGGTAACAAATTAACCATCTGAACTCCAAAACCTGCCAGTGGGTTTGAAAGACATGTTTTCTTTTAAAAAATCACCAAAATGATGCCATTTATTAATAACAAATTGTAAAAATTGAGGGAATAAAATCGTTGGAGATTCAGTTTTCCCACAGTCCTTGAACTAATCAGCTGTTGTTCTGAACCCCTGTTTTCTACAGAACGTTCTCCTCACCGGCCGATCCTTCAGGCCGGACTTCCAGCCAACCAGACTGCAGTCGTCGGCAGCGACGTGTCGTTTGTTTGTCGAGTTTTCAGCGACCCACAACCTCACATCCAGTGGCTGAAACACATCACGGTCAACGGCAGCAGAGTGGGACCAAACGGACATCCATATGTCCTGGTCCTGAAGGTAGCAACAGCGAGAACGTTCACTTCTGTAGATCCTGTTAATTCAACAACCACCGCGAAAGAAGACAGAAATTCAATGAATTGTCTTCTGGAGAAGCTTGAATATTTAGCCTGCAGAGGAATTTAAAGTATCATAGAAGCTTCACATTAAAGAAGCTATTTTGAACAAAGATAAAGTTAAACAAACTGTGAGAATAGTTGATGATTAATTTAAGAGTTGAGGCTGTATTTGACAGAATAATTAGGGATGTTCTCTACAGCCAGAGATCCATAACGATATTTAATTCTGGATCTGGAGACTTTTTAAATGTGTTCAAAGCTGCAAAAAGCTCTGGATGATTAGAAAACATGGCAGCAGTCATTAGATCTCCACACTGATCCAGAACCAAAGCTGCTTCGGTTGTTGGTGCCTCTTTCTGCTTCAGATTGATTTACTGCCGTCTGTCTTTGTTTTACCTTCACTCGCTGGCTGTTGCATGACTCGGTTTGTCTCTGACAGCAGAGTTGACCACATCTGTGGAGTTTTGAGGCTTCACCATGAAAGACTGTTTGGTTTGCTGTGGGAGGCCTGCAGCCAGCTGCCTCGCACGGACCTTTATTTTCCTTCAGCAATCTAAAGAGAGGCTCAGCACTGCAGATTTATTGGTAGAAGAACAAGTTTGAAACAGAGTCTGATCAGTTTTTAATCATTTCTGAAACAAATTATGAGAACAAACCCCAAACTGAACTGGATCAATACCAAGAAGTTAGAATGGGAAGATAGAAGGTATGAAATCACAAGACAAATAACAAAACATCACAATAAGCTTGAGACAGTTGGGTCAAAATCAATAAAACTTCCCCCTAAACCTCCTCAGAACATCTGGTTCTTCATCTCCTGTAACTTTATCAACGGTCAGACTTCTACCTTCATACTGGGAGTATTTCCAGAGTTACAGGTCCTTGAAGTCCATAGAGGAGAACGTCCCCTGGAGAAAGTTTTAGTGCCTTCAGAACTCAGCTTATTTTTGATCTTTGACCAAACAGGAAGTTTAACAAATGAGTTTGTTTCTGTTTGTTTCTCAGACTGCAGGTTTGAACACGACGGATAAGGAAATGGAGGTTCTGACTCTGAAAAACGTGAGTCTGGATGATGCAGGTGAATACACCTGTCTGGCGGGGAACTCCATCGGCCTGGCGTATCACTCTGCGTGGCTCACGGTGGTCAACGGTACTTTGACGAAGCTTCAGCAACTCCAGAACTTAATAAAACCCTCTGTTTTTCTGTTAAAGTTCATGTTCTCCGTCCTCAGAGCTGCCGCCGGCGCCGCTGCCCTCCCAGACCTACCTGGAGATCTTCATCTACTGTCTCGGCTTCTTCATCGTCATCATCCTCACCGCCACCGCCGTGATCTGCCGGCTCTGCTGCACCCCAAAGAAGAGCGACTTCAGCAGCCAACTGGCCGTCCAGAAACTGGCCAAGACCATCCCTCTGAGGAAACAGGTGAGGGTCTACCTGTCCGAGTCCGGCTTCGCCCTCAGCTGGACAGACGCTGACGTCTTCTCTCTGCAGGTCTCCGTCGAGTCTTCGTCCTCGCTGCAGTCAGGAAAGTCTTTGATGCGTCAGTCTCGACTCTCCAGCGCCGCCGCCACCATCCTGGCTGGAGTGTCAGAGTACGAGCTTCCCTACGATCCGCTCTGGGAGCTTCCTCGGGATCGGTACGACGGTTTTTAACTGCAAACACTGATTCTCTTATGTTGTGCGATCGTGAACATTTCTTTTCTGAGCTTCTCTGTCAGACCTGGTCGTTTGTTTCCTCATGTGGTGGACTGTATTCGTTCTCCTCAGGTTGACTCTGGGTAAACCTCTGGGCGAAGGGTGTTTCGGTCAGGTGGTTCTGGCCGAGGCTATCGGGATCGACAAAAACAAACCGACTCGTCTCACCAAGGTGGCCGTGAAGATGCTCAAAGGTGAGAGGAAGACTCTGATCGAAGGGATTTGTCCTTGGGAGTACATCACAGTGCAAAAGAGTGAGGCAATAACAAGACAACAACAAAACAATAACAAGACAACAGGGCAAAAGATGTACAACATAAATACAAAAAACAGCATCAATAGAATCGTTAACCCTCCTTGGAAGTTTTCCGTTTTGCTATTCAACATTGAATCATGGTCAATTTAATTTGGCTTTTTGGACAAGAATTTACAATAAAAAAGAAAAGTTACAAGAAAGAGACTAGAGGGAGGCCACCAAGACTCAAATGACTCCTCTGAAGGAGTTCCAGGTTCAGCAGCTGAGATGTTAGAGACTGTTCATCCAACAACTGTTGTCTGTTCTTCACCAGTCAAAGCTTTATGGAGACAAAGAGAAAGACTCTGTTGGAAAAAGCTCCAATTAAATCTGGACTAGAGTTCACCAGAAGACATGTGGAGATTCTGAAGACACCTGGAAGAAGGTTCTTTGGTCTGAGGAGACCAGGATGGAGCTTTATGTCCACCAGACTAGATGATGTGATTGATGGACAGCAAATACTGAACATCATCACAAACACACCATCCCCACTGTGAAGCACGGTGGTGGCAGCATCATGATGTGAAGCATGGTGGTGGCAGCATCATGACATGAAGCATGGTGGTGGCAGCATCATGATGTGAAGCATGGTGATGGCAGCATCATGATGTGAAGCACGGTGGTGGCAGCATCATGACGTGAAGCATGGTGGTGGCAGCATCATGACATGAAGCATGGTGGTGGCAGCATCATGATGTGAAGCATGGTGATGGCAGCATCATGACATGAAGCATGGTGGTGGCAGCATCATGATGTGAAGCATGGTGGTGGCAGCATCATGACATGAAGCATGGTGGTGGCAGCATCATGATGTGAAGCACGGCAGTGGCAGCATCATGATGTTCCTCAGCAGCAGGTAGAGGGTAAATGAAATCCCGGAGGACGACCTAATGCAGTCTGAAGGGAACTGAGACTTGGAGAAGATCAGTTTTCTATCCAGAATAAGGAACAAACCTGTAAATGATTTCTGTTTTTCTGCTCCATTCAGTCTGAATGAGTTTAATTTATATTTTTAATACCTTGATGTTGTTTCAGCCGACGCCACAGAGAAGGATCTGTCTGACCTGATCTCTGAAATGGAGATGATGAAGATGATCGGCAAACACAAGAACATCATCAACCTGCTGGGCGCCTGCACCCAGGACGGTGAGTGTGGTTCTGTCTGAATATAACTTAAATCTGCAGGTTCTCTTTCCGGTACTAACCGGTTTGCTCTGTTCTGGACCAGGTCCTCTGTACGTGGTGGTGGAATACGCCTCTCAGGGGAACCTCCGGGAGTATCTGCGATCCCGCCGCCCGGCCGGGTTGGAGTACTGGAGCGGGTCGAGGCAGGTGTCGCTGGGCAGCGTGGAGGTCCGAGAGCTGGTGTCGGCCGCCTACCAGGTGGCCAGAGGGATGTCCTACCTGGCCTCAAAGAAGGTCAGAAAATCCTTTCTGCTGTCAGGAAGTCACGTTGAATTTACATATTTGCTTTAAAAATGACTGAATATGAATGTATAAGGATGAATTTAAAGTTCTGTGTATCTGAGCTCTTTGAATTTGTGTTCTATTTCATTTGTGGGGCCCAGTTGGTTCATTCTGATCAGTTTAAGAAAAGGCAAACTAATACTACAACCTAATCAACCGGGGAAGTTATTGAAGAAATAACTATGATATATTACTACAAATTTAAAAAAGAAGCTAAATAAAGACTAGAAGATCAGTCATCACAAACCCAACATCCCCACTGTGAAGCATGGTGGTGGCAACATGATGATATGAAGCACGGTGGTGGCAACATCATGATTTGAAGCATGGTGGTGGCAACATGATAATATGAAGCACGGTGGTGGCAACATCATGATTTGAAGCATGGTGGTGGCAACATGATGATATGAAGCACGGTGGTGGCAGTATCATAATGTAAAGCATGGTGGAGGCATCATCTCTTCTTCTTTGTTCAGTGTATTCATAGGGATCTTGCTGCCAGAAATGTCCTCGTCACCGATGACAACGTGATGAAAATCGCCGACTTCGGTCTGGCCAGAGACATCCACCACATCGACTACTACAAGAAGACGACAAACGTACGACAAACTTTAACGTTAACTCAGTGAATATAAATAAACTGTGACAACATGCTGACGTTTTTAAATTCCCTGCAGGGTCGGTTACCGGTGAAGTGGATGGCTCCTGAAGCTTTATTCGATCGCATCTATACGCACCAGAGCGACGTGTAAGTGACTGAAGATTCATGTTTATTTATTTAACTTGTTTGTGCTGCAGCGCCCCCTGCTGTGTGGAGACTGAAGAGTCCAAACAAGCTGCAAGCACATTCAATTTTAATTTAAATTTTCAGTGGATTTGTGATGAATTTCGTTCATAAATGTGCTTTTAAACATCAGATAACTTCACTAATGGGGACAGAACGTCACCACAGCTCTTAGAATTTCCATTAAAACAGTTTCTAGTTAACTGTTTTACCTGCACAGGTTAATTTTCATGACGTTTTTCACTGTTTCAGGTGGTCTTTCGGGGTCCTGCTGTGGGAGATTTTCACCCTCGGAGGGTCTCCTTATCCCGGCGTCCCGGTGGAGGAGCTGTTCAAGCTGCTGAAGGAAGGACACCGGATGGAAAAACCTTCAGCCTGCACTCAGGAGCTGTAAGTTTATTAAAATAAATCACAAACCTACTCTCAAAAACAGCTCTTAAATAGCATTAAACCACATAATTATATGAATAATTTCAACACTGGAGCCACAGGATGGTTTACAAAAAAGATTAACAACAAAACATTACATTTTACAATCAGAATTCTCAAAAAAATGGATGTAAACAAAGAAAAAAGAGCAACAGTAAAACTTTAATTAAATAAACTTCTGCTACTATAGCTAGCAAGTTATGAAATATAATAAAACATGTAATCAAATTTTAGGTGATAAATTCATCATAATGTGAAGCATGGTGGTGGCAGCATCATGATATGCAGCACGGTGGTGGCAGCATCATGATGTGAAGCATGGTGGTGGTAGCATCATGATGTGAAGCACGGTGGTGGTAGCATCATGATGTGAACCACGGTGGTGGTAGCATCATGATGTGAAGCACGGTGGTGGTATCATCATGACGTGAGGCATGGTGGTGGCAGCATCATAATGCTCTGATTGAAGATCCTTCCGTGATAAAACTGAACTCTGTTTCCAGGTATCTGATGATGAGGGATTGTTGGAACGCCGTTCCATCCAGACGACCGACTTTTCAGCAGCTGGTGGAAGATTTAGATCGAACACTTTCCCTCATGGCCAACCAGGTAACATCCAGAGTTTTATTCAGTAAAACACACAAATATTAACATGAATTATCAGCACAAGTGGTTAGATTCAAGTTTCTAAAGAAAGACGTCATAAGTGTTGGGTTGTTGACAAGTTTCGAATCCTGTGAATCGCAGGTCTGCTGAATCTAGAGAGTCTCAGGTTGTTGTTGGGCCTCGAGCCCCGCTTGTCTTTGGTCTTTGATGAAACATGAGTCTTTGTTCGTTGACAAACCTCGAGTCGTGTGAATAATCTGAGAGCCTCAAGTTGCATGAATCTCGGGAGCTATGAGTCGTGTGAATCTGGGTTCTTTGGCACACATCAAGTCACAAGAGTCTTGGGTTATTGTCGAGCCTCGACTCGCATCAATCTCTGTTTTTTGACAAACCTCAAGTTGCATGAATCTCAGTTTCTAGACGTGCCTCAAGTAAATGTCAGGTCGATGGCAAGCGTAGAGTCATCAGAGTTGAGTCCCGCGTGTCTGTTGTGGTTGATGACCATCAAGTTGCATGAATCTCTGGTTGTGGTCGAGCGTCGAATCATTTTGAGTTACTGACGAACCTCAAGACGGATGAATCTCAGTTGTTTGACAAACCTCGAGTCACGAGAGTCTTGGGTTATTGTCGAGCCTTCGAGTCGTGTCAATCTCTGCTTTTTGACAAACCTCAAGTTGCGTGAATGTTGAGTTGTTGATGAGCCTCGAGTCACATGAATGTTAAGTTGTCAAAGAACCTCAAGAGGAGTGAATATCATTTCATTGACAAGTCTCAAGTTGCGTGGATGTTGGGTTATTGATGAGCTTCAAGTCGTGTCAATCTCTAGTCCTTGACTGTCCTTGAATCTCGTGAGTGTCAAGTTGTTGTTGGGTCCTTGAGTTGTGTGAATTTCAGGTCGATGGCAAACGTTGAGTCATCGGAGTCTTGTGTGGTTGGCAAACCTCGAGTCATGCAAGTCTTGGGTGGTCGCAGGAATTTCTGTAACTTCACAAACCTTGAGCTTTATCAGTCTTCAGTCATTACAGAGCCTCGGGTCGAATCTCAGGTTGCTGTCGAGCCTTGAGCAACTGAAGCTTTTGGTCTTTGATGAGTCTTGATTCATGCAAGGTTTAGGTTGTTGGTGGGTCTGGGGTCGCGCAAGTCTCGAGTTGTAGAAATGGAGTGGTGCGAGTTTTGAGTGGTCAATAATTTTCAGGTCGGGTATTTGTAAGTCTTTCACAAGCCTCAAGCTGCTTGAGTCTTCTGTCATTTACGGGTGTTGAGTTGCACAAGTCTTGGGTGGCTGACGGACCTTGAGTCTCGGGTCATTGACGAGTCTAAAGTCTCTTGATTTTTCTGGTTGTTGAGGAGCCTCGAGTCATCAGAGTCTAATGTTGATGAATCTTGAGCCTCAGGTCCTCATTGATGTGCCTCTAATCATGATTTAGAGGTGAGAATAAATCCCTGGGAATCTCTACCACTCAGTTAAACCTCTTGGATGAGGACAAAATGCTTTCAAGAAATGAAACAGTCTTTGGTTAGTGTCAAGCCACGAGTCACGAGTCTTGGGTTGTTTGCAAAATGTCTTCAAGAACTAAAAACAAGTCCAGTTACCTTCTACTGAAGCACTGAAGTTTGCAGGAGTGTTTTCCATTTTTGTAAATTTAACCAAAGCTGCCTAAAAAAATGTCCTAAAAAGTCCTAAATGTGGCCTCCATACACCTCCATTAACCTCCATAAACCTCCGTTAACCTCTAAAAATCCTGTTCTGACTCTGTGGTTCTGCCTCTTCAGGAGTACCTGGATCTGGCGGTCCCTCTGGTCCAGTACTCTCCGGTCCAGTACTCGTCAGTCGACCCGTCGGTCCCGTCTTGTTCCTCCCCATAGCCGTCGTGGGATCTTTCTTCCTTCCTGTTTCCTGAACGGCGCCGGGCGGCGGCGTCCAATTGGAGGCTGAGGAGCTCAGAGTAGCTGCTTGACAGCAGCCTGATGTGAAGAACATCTGGACTGAGCTGGACTCCCTACCGAGGCCTCCGGAAACACCAGTTCTCCTCCTAAAGGTGGAAAGATGCTGACAGGGGAACAACTGGATCCTGAGTTCCAGAATCCCTGTAAATACTGTAAATAAAACCTGGATCCATTAGAGACACGACGGATAAACAAAGATGACAAAAATAGCCAACAGAACGTAGAAACCAGCCTGTCAGTGATCAGAACCGTTATAGAAGAACTTCCATGTGTTTTTGTGTATTTTATTTATTGTTCTGTGCAGTGATGTCATGTTGCCAAAGTCGACGTTGCACTTAACCTCCAGCCTGCTTCATGAATGTGTAAAATAACGGATTAACAGTATTAAAAGGTTCTTTGGTTTTTATTGTTCTGATTTATTGAATGAAATGTTTGTAGATTGGTACATCTGTTCATCACCAGGCTGGATGGAAATGCTCTTCAGTTTACAGGTGGTTTGGATGATTTCCTCTTGATGTGGTTAAAGTCTGAAGCAACGTTTTTCCTCCTGGAAGTTCAGACCATCGTACATCTTGTTCTTCGTCTGTGACGTTTTATTCCCTCTGCAGCTCCACACTCGGTTCTGTTTTCTTCCTTCAGAGACCTGAAACATTTCCAGAGAAAACTCTCCTGCAGAACCTGTGGGAATAACGACGAGACAAGTTATAGATAAATAAATGACAGGCAGGTAAAACTCAACAGGAACAGATGGTTTAGAACCTGCATATTAATGCACAAAAGAGTCAAACATGGATGTTAAGGTGCAGAAGTGAGAATACCTGAATATTCATAAGGAAACGTATCAACAACCTGGATATCAACACAAACATGTAAAATTACTGGATATTCATGAAAAAAAGTGTGAAAAAACCTGGATATTATGAAACAAAAGTGTCGAAAACCCAGATATTAGGTTATTAAATTGAGATGATGCAAAAAAGCATCAACATCTGAGTATTAACAAGTAAAGGCATCCAAAAACTGGACATTGAAGCACAAAATGATTGGAATAAATTAATTTTGACAAGCAAAAGTATCAAAAACCTGGACAATAATGAAGGAAAGTGTCAAAAACCAAGATGTTAATGCACAGAATTACAAAAACATTGATATCTATTTAGAAAAGTGAGGAAAATCTTAGCTATTAACACATAAATGTGTCAAAAATACAAAAATATTAAGTCATAAATGTGTCATATTCCTGGATTTAATGAACAAAAGTGTTAAAAACTGGATATTAATGCACAAAATTATCAAATATCTGGCTATAATTTAAAAAAAAAAAAAAAACAGTGATATGAAGGTACAGAAGTGTCAAAAACTTGGATATTTATTAAGAAAAGTGGCAAAAACCTAAATGTTAATGCCCAGACATGTTATAGATGGATGTTAATGCACAAAATTGGAGAAAACCGGAATACTAATACAAAAAAAGTATCAAAACGTGAATACTAACAGGTAAAGGTGTCCAAAACTGGATATTGAAACACAAAATGATTGAAAGAAGGAATTTTAACAAACTGAAGTCTCAAAAATGTGAACATAAACAGATAAACTTGTCAAAAACCTGGATGTTGCCACAGGAAAATAAATAAATGTTCACTGACAGTGTCTTCAGGGTGTTTCTAACTGACCTCTGTGATGGATGAAGCCAGATGGAGTTTAATGGAGCTGAAGGATCTGAGGAACCTTAATGGAGCTGAAGGATCTGAGGAACCTTAATGGAGCTGAAGGATCTGATTAACCTTAATGGAGCTGAAGGATCTGAGGAACCTTAATGGAGCTGAAGGATCTGAGGAACCTTAATGTAGCTGAAGGATCTGTGGAACCTTAATGGAGCTGAAGGATCTGAGGAACCTTAATGGAGCTGAAGGATCTGAGGAACCTTAATGGAGCTGAAGGATCTGATTAACCTTAATGTAGCTGAAGGATCTGAGGAACCTTAATGGAGCTGAAGGATCTGATTAACCTTAATGGAGCTGATGGATCTGAGGAACCTTAATGGAGTTGATGGATCTGAGGAACCTTAATGGAGCTGAAGGATCTGAGGAACCTTAATGTAGCTGATGGATCTGAGGAACCTTAATGGAGCTGATGGATCTGAGGAACCTTAATGGAGCTGATGGATCTGAGGAACCTTAATGGAGCTGAAGGATCTGAGGAACCTTAATGGAGCTGAAGGATCTGAGGAACCTTAATGGAGCTGAAGGATCTGAGGAACCTTAATGGAGCTGAAGGATCTGATTAACCTTAATGGAGCTGAAGGATCTGAGGAACCTTAATGGAGCTGAAGGATCTGAGGAACCTTAATGGAGCTGAAGGATCTGAGGAACCTTAATGGAGCTGAAGGATCTGAGGAACCTTAATGGAGCTGAAGGATCTGAGGAACCTTAATGGAGCTGAAGGATCTGAGGAACCTTAATGGAGCTGAAGGATCTGAGGAACCTTAATGTAGCTGATGGATCTGAGGAACCTTAATGGAGTTGATGGATCTGAGGAACCTTAATGGAGTTGATGGATCTGAGGAACCTTAATGGAGTTGATGGATCTGAGGAACCTTAATGGAGCTGAAGGATCTCTGTGTCTCTATAGGAACCTTCAGTGTTTGTTCTGGACAGATGGTGGAGCCAGAAGATCATTGAAACAAACATCCAGAACTCCTGCTTCAGCTCCTATTTAGCTGATTTAACAGAATCGGGACCATGAATCCATCTGACCACCAGGTGTCCTCACACCTCAATCACACCTGGAGTCCTCCTGCTCACCTGCAGCTTGTCGTCCAATCAGCTCTCAGCAGGACTTCCTGTTTTGTTTGAGGTAGATTGGTGTTTTTGCCTCTTTGTCCTGTAAATTTTTATTACATGAACTAGAAAATGCGAATACAGGTGTAAACATGAGTCATGTGACGTCTGCAGGTGAGTTTAATGTTGACTCTGAGTTACCTGAATGTGAGGTTCTAATGATATGAAATGAGGTTTCACTGTAACATTTATCTCTTTTTATTTCTATCGCCTACATTTATATGTCTTTATAACTATCTGTGACTTCATATCTCTGCTTTTATATTTATCTCTATATTTTTATTAGTTTCTGTCACTGAAAATATCTGGTTCTATGTATTTCTATGTCTGTATCTCTTTATATCTCTTTCTATAGCTTTATTTCTTTTCATTTCCATCTGTGTCTATTTCTCAGTCTTAGATTATCTTTATACCATCTCTGTATTTCTATCTATTTATTTCTCTATTTCTGTATCTATCTCTATATATCTCTATATTTGATCCATTTTAATCTATATCTCTGTTTCGATCTTTCTCTGTTTATTATTATGTCTACAGGTATCTTCCTGTGTTTCTATGTTATTTTTTTCTCGGTTTCTATTGATTTCTCTCTATACCTATCTTTATTTCACTGTAAATGTTTATTTCAATCTATTTTGATATCTTTATTGACATTTATTCATTTTAAACTCTCTATCTATTTATATCTCTATTAATCTCTAATCAAATCTATCTCTATGTATCTTTATTTATACCCGTCTTTATTTCACTATAAATGTCTGTTTCTTTCTATTTTTATATCTATCTGTATCCCTTGCTATATTGCTATATTTTAACATTTCTTTATTTTAACCTCTCTATCTCAGTTTTAATCTCTGTGTATCTTTGTTACATATGTTTTAATCTCAGTCTGTTTATTTTTCTATCTCTGTTTTTCTTTCCATTTTTATCTCTATTTCTATACATGTCTCTATATCTCTATTATCTTTCTGTTTCTGTCCATTTCTATCTCCATGTTCTGGTGTTTATTCATCTATGTATTAGGGACATCCAGGCTTTATATCGAGATATTTAGAAATGATTTCCATTTATTTCTATCCATCATTCTGTTTTTCTTTCTGTCTCTGAATCTTTATCATTTTATGTGTTTTTTTTCTTTAATATGTCTTAGAAATAAAGATGTCCCTGTTAATGTTTATTGTTATATTTATTTATCAGTTTCATTTATTGGAAAGATTCATTTTCAGTTCATCAATTCATCAAGCAGTTAATCTACTATATAAATGTCATGTTATTTCAACAACAGCTCAGTATTTTCTGAAGCTGCTGCTTCCTTCAGGTTTTATCAGAGACTTTAGTGCATCTTTCAGGGACTATTTTCAGCGGCGGATGGATCCTTCACATCTGCGTTGAAAGAAAATACCACAAAAACTGACTTCACACAGGAGAGGAGGATGGAACAGTTTATTAACCTGCTGTTTCTTTTCTTTCTCAGTGTTTCAGGGACTGCAGATGTTATTAAGAGAGTCAGTGCTGCCCCCAGGTGGTCGGTCCCGGTATGAAGAGGATCCCAGCTGATAAAATAAAAACCTGCTGCTGCTGTGAGGAGATGAAATCTGCTCATCTGTAAAAGTGAGTTTCTGCTCAGAGACTGAAAACATCCTGTAGCATATTTAACAAGCATGACGCCCCCTGGTGGCTGCTGTTGGTGGTGAACTACAAGGTAGGTCAGATCTTAACCCTCCTGCTGTCTTCATTTACGGGCACTAAAAAATATTGTTTCCTTGTCTGAAAAAAATCAAAAAAATCAGCAAAAAAATCCTCCAATTTTCTGAAAATTTGCAAAGCCTTCAGGATGAAAATTCCGATAAATCCTTCAAAGTTTGGCTTAAAGTTTATTTTAATAAAATCCCCCAAATTTGGCAAGAAAATCTTGTAAATGTTTTCAAAATAGTAAAAATCTTATTAAATTAATGACCAGCTAATTTTAATTTTAAAGAATCAAAAAGTCTAAATTCTCTGATTTCAGCCTCTTCAATGTGAATATTTTCTGGTTTCTTTCCTCTGACAGTAAACGAAACATCTTTGGACAAAACGAGGCATTTGAGGACGTCATCTTTGACCTTTTCTGGCATTTCATAACCAAACAACGGATCCATTATTCCCGAAAATAAACAACAGTGGAAATAAGGGTTAGCTGCAGCTCTGTTTGCGTGAAAGACACATTTTAGAGTTTTATTTTAACATCTTTTAATAATTTTTTAAGATAAACAGATTTTATTTGTAAAATCCTGATCTGGAAAGTTGCTGTCAGACACTAAAGGTACTGTGAAGTAGCATAAATCTGGGAAGTACAAATACTGCAAAAGTACTTAACTAAAGTTGTTGAGTAAATGTAATTAGTTACTTTCCACTGCTGGTTGGTTTCTGTGTTTCCTTATAGTTGTGAAGCTTTTATTTTTTACAGGATTGGTTTAAAGGAGGATTCATTTATCAGTCTGTTTATCTATCTATATCTATCTCCGTGTATTTCTTCTTCTATTAATCTCTAATCAAATCTAAATTTATGTATCTTTATTACATGTGTTTTAAATTAACAGTCTGTTTATCTTTCTGTCTCTGTGTATTTCTATTATCTCCATCTATTTCTTTCTTCTTTATCTCTTTTTATGTATGCATCTCTATTATCTTTCTATTTCTGTCCATTTCTATCTCCACCTCCTTCAGTTTCTATACTTGTCTTTATTTCACTATAAATGTCTATTTCTGTCTAATTCTATATCTGTGTCCCTTGCTATAGATCTATATCTATATCTATCTATATCTATCTATCTATCTATCTATCTATCTATCTATCTATCTATCTATCTATCTATCTATCTATCTATCTATCTATCTATCTATCTATCTATCTATCTATCTATCTATCTATCTATCTATATATATATATATATATATATATATATATATATATACATATATACATATACATATATATATATATATTACATTTATTCATATTAACCTCTCTAATCTCTATTTCTAAATCTATTAATCTCTAATAAAATCTATTCCTTCATCTAATTTATATGTATCTTTATTACATGTGTTTTAATCTATCAGTCTTTTTATCTTTCTGTGTGTATTTTTATTATCTCCATCTATTTCTTTCATCTTCATCTCTATTTCTATACATAGCTCTATATACCTATTATCTTTCTGTTTCCATCCATGTCTATCTCCACCTCCTTCATTTCTGTCTATACATGTCTTTATTTCACTATAAATGTCTATTTCTGACTAATTTTATATCTATCTGTCTCTCGTTATAGAATCTATATCTATATTTCTTTTACATTTATTTATTTCAACTTCTCTATCTCTATTAATCTCTAATCAAATCTATCTCTATGTATCTTTATTACATGTTTTAATCTATCAGTTTGTTTGTCCTTCTATCTGTGTATTTCTATTATTCTCATGTATTTCTTTCCATCTGTATCTCTATTTCTATACGTATCTCTGTTATCTTTCTATTTCAATCCATTTCTATCTCCACCTCCTTCAATTTCTATCAATAACTGTCTTTATTTCAATATAAATGTTTATTTTTGTCTAATTTTAGATCTATCTGCATCCCTTGCTATAGATCTATATCTATATTTTCTCATTTATTATTTTTAACCTATCTATCTTTTTCTCGATTAATCTCTAATCAAATCTATCTTTATCTATCTTTAGTATGTGTGTTTTAATCTAACGATCTGTTTATCATTCTATCTCTATGAATTTCTATTATTTCCATCTGTTTCTTTTAAATTTTATCTCTATTTCTGGAATTCAGTATTTGTTGTAGTGTAAATCTGTTTATCTTTCTATCTGTGTATTTCTTTCTTCCTATATCTCTATTTCTATACGTATCTCTATATACTTTTTATCTTAAAGTTTCTGTCCACTTGTCTCTACCTCCTTCAGTTTCTATTTATACCTGTCTTTATTTCACTATAAATGTCTATTTCTGTATCTATCTGTATCCCTTGTTATATTTCTATATTTTAACATTTCTTTATTTTAACCTCAGTTTCTATCTCTATTATTCTCTAATCAAATTTATCTCTGTATATATTTATTGGATTCGTTTTAATCTGTTTATCTTTCGATCTCTGTCTATTTCTTTCTTCCAATATCTCTATTTCTATACGTATCTCTATATAGTTCTTATCTATAAATTTCAGCCCATTTCTATCTCCATTCTATTACTTTCTCTTTTTATATCTGTGTCCCTTGCTATAGATCTATATCTACAGTTTTGCATTTATTCATTGTAACATCTCTATCTCTGTTTATATCTTTATTAATCTCTAATCAAGTCTATCTCTATGTATCTTTATTACATGTGTTTTAATCATTGGTCTGTTTATCCTTCTACCTCTGTGTATTTCCATTATCTCCATCTATTTCTTTCCATCTTTATCTCTATTTTTGGATTTCAGTATTTGTTGACTGATTTGAAACATCTCTGAAGCATCATCAGCTGGTGAGCTTGAAGGCAAATTAATTTCTTTTTTGTGTTGATTAATCTTATTTTAACCTCTTCAGTGACAGAACAATCTCCCGAGTCAGAACCAGTGGTATAGTCGTTTATTTCTAACACCAGACAGATTATTAAACTTTACATCTCAGACCAGCAGGATGGAGTTTTAAAGAGCTTCACGACCAGCGTTAAAGCTTCTCCTGGACCTCCGCTGCTCCTTTCCCTCCTACGTTAAATACACCGCCTCATAAATTATTAAGAAAATAAATATCAGAATCATTTTTAAAACATCGGGATGTTTAGTCGGTGGACGGACTCAGAACCTCCTCAGTAACAACAAGAACACATCAGCAGTAGTATTCATAAAACCGTCTCATTGGTCGGCTTTAGCTTCCTGTTCGTCCACGGACCGCTTCCTGGCGAACAGGTGGGTCGGGTCTCGGCCCCTGAAGCCCGGCTGGACGTTGAACACTGGCATGTTCCTCCAGCTGGACGGGTTGTTGAAGGCGGTCGATCCGGATCCGGGGACGCACGGCTTGTTCTGGACCAGCTGCAGGAAAGTCTCCATGTCGGGTCCCAACCGGGCCATGACCCCGGATCGGACCGCCGCCACCGTCTGCTCATCGCATCCCTGCAGCGTCTGCAGCAGAGTACTGTAGTACCTGCAGCAGGGACACCACATTCTGTATTTTAGACTTTAAAACATGCTGTAATTTTACTGTGAGCACATTTTTATGTTGTTACACTTCAACCCTCTGAACCTGAAGCAGTTCATGGGTGTTTTTTTTTTTTTTTTTTGCTCTTGCACCTCCATGGAAACAAGAACAACCAGCACTAGGAGCTACAACAAATTATCTTGTAAAATTTGGTGTTTTACTCTATTTTTAGAGTGTTACAACCTAAATTTATTTCTGTATAACTGATTGCAGCACTCTACAGTAGAATATGAAGTTTGACATTTAGCCACATCTGCTGCAATCACAGTTCAAATATCTAGCTATTTAAACTGCAGTCACAGGTCAAACATCTGGTTACTTTATCTGCAATCACAGGTCAAACATCTGGTTACTTTATCTGCAATCACAGGTCAAACATCTGGTTACTTTATCTGCAATCACAGTTCAAACATCTGGTTACTTTATCTGCACTCACAGGTCAAACATCTGGTTACTTTAGCTGCAATCATAGGTCAAACATCTGGCTAGTTTATCTCCAATCACAGTTCAAACATCTGGCTACTTTAGCTGCAATCACAGTTCAAACATCTGGCTACTTTAGCTGCAATCACAGGTCAAACATCTGTCTACTTCAGCTTCATTCACAGATGCAGGTTTACATACAAACACTTGATCAGTGTCCAGTTTTGCTGCCTGTGTAATTGTGCTAACAGACTTAGCCAAAGCTAACAGACTAAGGCTAAAGTAGCATTTCCTAGGTCATGATATTTGGCTAACATTTTGAATTTTAGTCCATTTGCTATAGTAACCAACGTGTTCATTCTGCAGTATTCTTTAGTTATATAGTAGAACGTACTCAGGCTGCTAGAGGAGAATAGTAGAAGTGTAGTTGTTCATGTTCCCCTGAGGATGAATCCTACTGACTTTGGAGTTTCTTTGTCTTTTACTGAGGTGCTATTCTCAGGTCAATAATTTTAAAATGTTTCGGACCAAATACCTACAAAACTAACAACAGATTTAGTGCTAATTAGCAAAGGCCTAATATGCTAAACCCGGATAATCATAGTAAACATGACACTTAAGCTAAGCTAATAAACGTGATGCCTGCTAAACATTAGCATATTAGCATCCTGATGTTAGCCTTTAGCTTGAAGCACCACTGTGCTACTCCAGGGAGCTGCTAGCATAGCTAAATGCTGCTAGTACAGGTGTGTTTCTTTACCTATTGGGGAAGTGGGTCGGCACCTGGACCACCTCTCCGATGGCATCAGGGTTGGTACGAGCCACGGTGCAGATGTCCAGACTGGTGTAGCACTCCTCTTGTACCTTTAGTAAGACACAAACGCTGTGACCAAAGGCTAAACCAGAACCAGAACCTTCAGGTCCGTAAACACCAACCTCAGCGATCATCCTCTGAAAGATGTTGCAGCGGCGGATGGTCTGGAAGACTTTTCCTGAGATCCCCTGGGAGATGCAGTGCAAGCTCTTCTTCACAAACGTTTTACCCTGGAGAAAAAAAGCAGGTCACACAGGTGTACACATGGACAGGTGTAAAGATGGATGGGTGTAAGGATGGGCAGGTGAAGGTAGTGAAGGACAAGCTGACCTCGGTGTTGAAGGTAGCGGCTGAGTGGAGGAACAGTTCGCAGATCTCGTGCATCCCGTCGGTGTCGCAGGTCGAGTTTTCCAGACAGGAGAAGAATCCACAGCCCACAGCCACAGCGTCGTTCAAACATCTGGCCACATCACCTGCAATCACAGTTTAAACATCTGGCTACATCACCTGCAATCACAGGTAAAACATCTGGCTACATCACCTGCAATCACAGATAAAACATCTGGCTACATCACCTGCAATCACAGGTAAAACATCTGGCTACTTTAGCTGCAATCACAGGTAAAACATCTGGCTACTTTAGCTGCAATCACAGGTTAAACATCTGGCTACTTTAGCTGCAATCACAGGTTAAACATCTGGCTACTTTAGCTGCAATCACAGGTAAAACATCTGGCTACTTTAGCTGCAATCACAGGTTAAACATCTGGCTACTTTAGCTGCAATCACAGGTTAAACATCTGGCTACTTTAGCTGCAATCACAGGTTAAACATCTGGTTACATCACAGTTTTAGTACTTTTTGTTAAGTATTTTTACAGTGTGGTATTAATACATTGACTTAAGTATTTTACATATTAGTATTCATGATTTTACACTGTGATATCAGTACTTTTACAGTACTTTTCACATTGCGTTATAAATACTTTTACCTAACTATTTTTAGTACCATTACTTTATAGTTCTCTTAAGTATTTTATATAGTGGAATTAGTACTTTAATATTTTACAGACATTAGACATTATTAGTACTTTGACTTTTTCATACCTTTACTTAGTTCACAAAATATTATTATTACTTTTACTTAATCGTACTCTTACTTAAGTATTCTACAGAAAAGAATAAGCCTGAGTTCTATTATCATAAATCTTTCACTTTATAGTATTGTTACTCAAGTGTTTTACGGGGCAGTATTAGTACTTTTCCTTAAATATTTTATAGTGTAGAATTAGTATTTTTACTTTCATATTTTACAGTGTAGTATGAGAACTTCTACTTCATACTACCTTTACTTAAGTAGTTTTACAGAGTAGCATTAGTACATGTATTTTAATGTACTATTAAGTGTTTTGCCGAGTAGTATTAGTACCTTTAGTTTATGGTACTTTTACTTAAGTATTTTACAGTATAGTTTTAGTACTTTTATTTTATCATATCTTAAGTAATTTGCAAAGTAGTACTATTACTTTTACTTTATCAGACTCTTACGTATTTTGCAGAAAAACATAAGCCTTTTTACTTTATAGTACTCTTACTCAAGTGGATTACAGAGTAGTGTTAGTACTTTTATTTAAGTATTTTATAGTGTAGACTAGTGTTAATATGTTTACTTTATAGTACTGTTACTTATATATTCTACAGTGTAGTATTAGTACATTTACTTTATAGTACTGTTAAGTGTTCTACAGAGTAGTATTAGTACATTTAACTAAATAGTCATACAGTGTAGTATTACTTTAAAATAATATTTTACAGTAAACTTAAGTAATTCAGTGTTTTACAGAGTAGTATAAGTATTTTTACTGAGGTATTAGTAGTTTGATGTAAGTATTTTAAATAGCAGTGTTATTACTGTTACTTTAGCATTTTAAAGTTAAGTATTATTTTGTTTACTTTATAGTACTGTTACTTACCGGTAAATATTCTACAGTGTAGTATTAGTACTTTATCTTTATAGTACTGTGAAATGTTCTGTAGAGTAGTATGAGTACATTTAATTAAGTATTCATACAGTGTAATATTACTTTAAATAGTATTCTACAGTAAACTTAAGTAAGTAAGTAAGTATTTTTCAGAGTAGTTTAAGTACTTTTACTGGAGTATTTTCAAACTGGGGTGTTAGTACTTGGTAGCGTACTAGTACTTTAACTTATTACTACCACTAATTTAAATAATACAGCATAGTCTAAGTACTTTGTCCTGAGTATTTTCACAGAGTAGCATTAATACTTTTACTTAAGTATTTTTACAATCTAGTATTACTTTAAATTAGTATTTTATAATACACTTAGGTAATTAAATATTTTACAGACTAGTATATGTACTCTTGCTTGAGTATTTTCACAGTAGTGTTAGTACTTTTACTTAAGTATTTTTCCAGTTTAGTATTGTTTTAAATTAGTATTTTACAATAAACTTAATTATTTTACAGAGTAGTATGAATACTTTTACTGGAGTATTTTCACACTGGGGTGTTAGTATTTTAGCTTAAATATTTTAAATAGCAGTCTAAGTACTGCTACTGTAGTATTTTCACAGAGTTGTAGCACTAAAAGTACTTTAACTGAAGTAAACTCTCCTAAACGTTCCTCCAGAGAACCGGGACTCACTCGGGCTGTTGGCGGAGAATCTTGCCCGGCGGGGAGCAGCTTCCTCCGGCAGCAGCTCGAAGGCTGCGGCGGCGCTGAGAGCGAGGAGGAGCAGCAGAGCGGAGCCGCGGAGCATCGTGTCTGGTCGGGGAGCAGGAGGAGGACGGAGCCGCTGGAGCTGCTGGTTCTTCTGGTTCGGTGAGTCCGGTGGTTCGGTGGTTGTGCCGGTTCCGCTACTTCCTCCTCCCGGTATTTATGTGAAGTCTGACCAACCAGAGCGCAGCGGAGCCGCAGTTAATGTTTATTCACGGGTGTAATTAACCCACGGAGCTAATTGGATCTTTCCAGACGGAATTTCCGAGCAGAGATAAATGTAGGTTCTGTTTAATTAGGTTCTATTTAAAAGGCTGCAGGAACTGGAGGAGACGCTTTAAATCTACTATAAATAAAACTTTACACACAACTTATCATTTCATAAAACATCCGCATCAGAACATTTTTATAAATCTCACAATAAACATTAAAACTCTTTCTTTATGTGAAATAATAACATTAAACCACGGATTGAACCATATTTACTGTGAGCTACAAGCTGACTGGCGGCTACAGTTGTTTACATTTTATAAAATTAATTAAGCCGAATTATTTATTATTAATTTCTGTTTGTAATGAACTCAAACATGCTCCAATAATTTTCACAAAATTTTTATAATACCGATGAAAACATAAAAATACAAATATTCTCAATTGAGTCCTGAAGCGTCTTTTTTTCTGCGAATTCTCTGCAGGTTTATGGATGTTTACTTTAAATGGACATCAGGAATAAAGACAGAATCTTAAAGTCTAAGTGACGCAGAATCTAAAAATATGAGTTTCATGTCTGTGAGTATAGTTTTATTTAAGTTATGCTTCTAGATTTTGACACTAAAAGTGATTTCCCGAAGCTTTATCTACTCTTTACCTCTAATGTGGCCTCACTCCAATCACCTTGCAGGGAAATGGTCAATGTGGGACAGAAAATGACCACAAAGAGACAAAAACAACCAAAATAAGAGACGAGATGAACCAGATGGGGGAAAACAGCGTTAAAGAGAGGTAAAAATACTGAAAGAAGTTGCAAAATCACCAAAATATGACACAAAATATGCAAAACTAAATGCAAAACAACCTAAATTAGATGTAAAAATACTAAAATAACACAAAAAAGTAACAAAAAAGAAATAAAATGTTCAAAGTAAGAAGTAAAATGACCAAAATTAGACAGAAAATGAGCAAAACTAAATGCAAAACCACTGAAATAAAAGTAAAAACATTCGAATAAAACAAAAAAGCCACAAAAAAGAAATGAAATGCTCAAAGTTAGATGTAATATTACCAAAACTAGACAAAACTGAATGCAAAACTAAATGTAAAAACAATAAAATAAAACACAAACCCAACAAAATTAGACAAAATGACCAAAATTAGACAGAAAATGGGCAAAACTAAATGCAAACCCACTGAAATTACATTTTAAAACATTAAAATAAAGCACAAAAACAATAAAATTAGACAAGATTTCTGAGGTAAGAAGCAAAATGACCAAAAGTAAACATAAAACATCCATTTTAAGGCTATTTTTTAAATTCTAATTATAAAATAAAGGATGTATCATTGGGAGATAAAGCTTCACTTAGTAAACAATTAATTAATTATATGTGTAAAATCAAAATGGTAATTAACAGTTTCTTTCAATATTACTACAAGAAAATGCTCTAAACTCTGACTAAAAATAAAAAAAGACAGAAAATACACACGACAAAACCCTGAAAACGTGATGAGCTGCAGCTTTAGTGAATTTAATGATCAGACATTGAAGAAATAATTCAGATTTCCTGTTTTTTCCCACCAACATGAGGCGGTTTTATCTGTAATGATCTAAAAATAGCAGCTGGTTTCTGATTCCAGTCACGCTGATGGAACTTCCTGTTGGGTTCAGTGAACGCAGCACGAGGTGACGAGTACTCTGAGGTAGAAATACCACTACAGGAGTACAAATACACATTTATAGCAGCATTTAAAGTCTTATTTAACTAAATAAAAGTACAGAAATAATAATGTATCAGTAGTAAAAGTACATAAAATCACAGTATCTGGAAATCAGTAGTGAAAAGTCCAATATTCTCTCTGGAATGTAGTACAAGTAGAAAGTATTCATACCGCTACACTTTATCCACATTTTGTTGGGTTACAGCCTTGTTTCAAAATTGATTCAATTCTTTTTTTCCCCCTAAAAGTTCTACACACAACATCCCATAATCATCAGCATCATGATGTGAAGCACGGTGGTGGCAGCATCATGATGTGAAGCACGGTGGTGGCAGCATCATGATGTGAAGCATGGTGGTGGCAGCATCATGATGTGAAGCATGGTGGAGGCAGCATCATCATGAACCATGGTGGAGGCAGCATCATGATGTGAAGCATGGTGGAGGCAGCATCATCATGAACCATGGTGGTGGCAGCATCATGAAGCATGGTGGTGGCAGCATCATGATGTGAAGCATGGTGGTGGCAGCATCATGATGTGAAGCATGATGGTGGCAGCATCATGATGTGAAGCATGATGGTGGCAGCATCATGATGTGAAGCACGGTGGTGGCAGCATCATGATGTGAAGCATGATGGTGGCAGCATCATGATGTGAAGCACGGTGGTGGCAGCATCATGATGTGAAGCACGGTGGTGGCAGCATCATGATGTGAAGCACGGTGGTGGCAGCATCATGATGTGAAGCATGATGGTGGCAGCATCATGATGTGAAGCACGGTGGTGGCAGCATCATGATATGAAGCATGGTGGTGGCAGCATCATGATGTGAAGCATGGTGGAGGCAGCATCATGATGAAGCATGGTGGTGGCAGCATCATGATGTGAAGCATGGTGGTGGCAGCATCATGATATGAAGCATGGTGGTGGCAGCATCATGATGTGAAGCATGGTGGAGGCAGCATCATGATGAAGCATGGTGGTGGCAGCATCATGAAGCATGGTGGTGGCAGCATCATGATGTGAAGCATGGTGGTGGCAGCATCATAATTTTTTTTACCTCTTTAAAGTAATTTTTTACCTATTTTTGAATTGTTTTGTTTGTTTGTTGTTGTTGTTTTGTATTCATTTGTGGCCATTTTATGTTGAAGTTTTTCCATTTTGTGTCCTATTTTGATCGTTTTGCATCTCCATGTGGTCATTTTGAATAGTTTTGTGTACTATTTTGATAGTTTTGCGACAAATTTGCATCTCCTTATGGACCTGTTGTGTCTTTTCATACTGATTTTGTTCCTCATTTTCGCAGCTGTGGGTGTCTTTTGTGTCTCTCTTCAGTAGTTTTGCTTTCAGTTGTGGCCATTTTGTTTCTTATTTTGGAGATTTTTCACCTCTTTAAGGTCATTTTGGATCATTTTGTGTCTTATTTTGGAGATTTTTCACCTCTTTAAGGTCATTTTGGATCATTTTGTGTCTTATTTTGGAGATTTTTCACCTCTTTAAGGTCATTTTGGGTCATTTTGTGTCTTGTTTTGGTGATTTTTCATCTTTTTGTGGCCAGTTTTGATTCTTTGGTGACTTATTTTGGTGATTTTTCATCCTTTTGTGGTGTTTTTTTGAAGTTGTTTTGTGTCTCATGCTTGTTATTGTGTGTCTCTTTGTGTTTTTTTGTCTGATTTTCTATTTTTCAGCAGATATCTTCTAGCTGAAGCCTCCTTTGACTTGTAGAATTAGAATGATGTTTGTGGAAACTCTGAGTTTCTTATCTGCAGGTAAAAGTTTCCGTCGTCAGAAGCGTTGACCCTCGAACGACTTCGTTAAGCTGATAAACATCTTTCCAGCTTCTCATTAACTTCCTCTGCACCAGGAGGAGAAAAAACTGATGACAGCTCAGTTTGTTCCGTATTATTTTTATTTATTCCCTCATTCAGTACAAAACACAAAAACAGAAAAACAAACTTTTATTGAACTCCTTCCTCAACTTTTCACTGTTTTCCTGTAAAATTAAGGCGATTTTCCTTCATTTTATTCTCACAATCAGAGTATTTATTGATTTTAAATATTTCTCTTTAGTTTGACTGTATCTCGACATATTTACATTTTTTGGGTATTTATTCTTGAAATAGACATTTTTTTCGAATTAAAAAATAAAATAAAAAATTTCCACGTCAATTATTTTACTTAGTATTTTTTCAATTTTTTATTTGAATTATTTTAATTTTTATTTGCTGAATTTTCTGATATTTCTTGAGATGTTATGACAGTAAAACTTAATTTTCTGATTTATTTATTTATAATATTTCTCTTTCCTTTTTGATTTTATTTTAACATTTTATTACTTTTGTGTTAAAATTTTAATTTTGTTGTGGAGATTTTGACATTTGTCCAGATTTTTCCCTGAGATAAATATTTTTCATTCAAATAAAATAAAAATCCTCCACATATTATTTTTTGGTTCTCTATTTTCTGCTTTTTTTTATTAGAATTATTAAATTTTTACTTGCAATATTAAGACTACATTTTTTTTTTACATATTTTGATGCTTTTCACAAATAGTATAACTAAATATTTGTGGAAAAAAATCTCTTTTATATTTGACTTTATCTTGACACATTTTAATATTTTTTTTATTTTTGTTGTAAAATATTTTAATGTTTTTCTTGAAATAAATGTTATATAATATTTGTCCACATATGGAAATTATCTCAACATTTTTATTTATTTTCAAATTAAATTACAAATTTATTCTTGAGATAGAGATTAAAATAAATTTTCTCCACATTTCATTATTGATTTTTTAAAAATTTTGTGTTATTTCCAATTTATTTTTATAATTAAAAAAAAAAATTCATGAAAAATAAAGACTTTTCCTTGACATATTTTGCATTAATAGTTGACATAATTGGACTTTTCTTGAAATATTATGTTTTGTAATATTTCTCTACATTTGACTATTTTCTCAACATTTCAGTTATAACAAGAAGAAAACTATTAAAATTACAACTTTTTCTCCATTTTTCTACCTGATTTTTATCCTTTATTATAATTTTTTTTTTAAAGTAGAAGCACACATTTATTTATTTATAACACCTTCAGCTGCTTCTCTTAGGCCTTCTTCTGGTTTAAAACAGTTTATCTCTGTCCTGGTCCTGGTCCTGGTCCAGGTCCAGGTCCAGGTCCAGGTCCTGGTCCTGGTCCAGGTCCTGGTCCTGGTCCTGGTCCAGGTCCAGGTCCAGGTCCAGGTCCAGGTCCAGGTCCAGGTCCAGGTCCTTGTCCAGGTCCAGGTCCAGGTCCTGGTCCAGGTCCAGGTCCAGGTCCAGGTCCAGGTCCAGGTCCAGGTACAGGTCCAGGTCCTGGTCCTGGTCCTGGTCCAGGTCCTGGTCCAGGTCCTGGTCCTGGTCCAGGTCCAGGTCCAGTTCCAGGTCCAGGTCCAGGTCCAGGTCCTTGTCCAGGTCCAGGTCCAGGTCCAGGTCCTTGTCCAGGTCCAGGTCCAGGTCCAGGTCCTGGTCCAGGTCCAGGTCCAGGTCCAGGTCCTGGTCCAGATCCAGGTCCTGGTCCTGGTCCTGGTCCTGGTCCAGGTCCAGGTCCAGGTCCTGGTCCTGGTCCAGGTCCAGGTCCTGGTCCAGGTCCAGGTCCTGGTCCAGGTCCTGGTCCTCTAGAACTCCAGATCCCATCCAGACTCTTCATCCGGAGGTTCTTCTGTGTCTTCAGGGAAGTAGTCGAAGTTGCTGTTGTCCAGCGGTCCGTCCACCTAGAGAAGAACCAGGTTAGAGTCTTTAGCTGCAGGAGCTCAGAACAGACACCAGGTGGCGCCAACGCTGCTTCTAGTTGATCTATGAGTTTAACCAGTAAACATTAAGACCAGCAGCAGTTTTTCAGTCCCACTTCTGGTGCTTTTCCTCCTCAAAGCGGTTTTCTGCCATTTTGGATCAAATTTGTATCCTTTTGAGTTTAATTTTAGCCATTTCTGGTCTCATTTTGATCATTTTGCATCATTTTCTGCCTCATTTTCATCATTTTGTTTCTTATTTTGGTCCTTTTGGGCCATTCTGTGTCTCTGTGGTTGTTTTGTGTTTAATATTCATCATTTTGTTTTCAGTTTTGGCCGTTTTGTTACATTTTTTGATATTTCTTTTGCATCTCTAAAGTTATTTTCTGGCCTGTTTTGGTCGTTTTGTATCTTATTTTATGTGTTTGTTGTTTTTTGTTTCATGTTGATCGTTTGAGTCTCTGTAGCAGTTTTTTTTAACTCAAATTTACTATTTTGAATCACATTTGGATAAGTTTGCATCTCCCTTTTTCTTTAAAGTTAAAGCACCATTTTTGCATCTTATTTTGGTAATTTCAGGTCATTTTGTGTCTCATTTTGATCGGGTTGCATTAAGCTTTGGTTGTTCTGTGTCTCATTTTCAAGTTATTTTGCACATTTTTCCTTTTATTTTGAATTTATATAAATATTTGACTTTTGTCTCAATTTGAATGTTGACTTTTGGTTGTTTTGTGTCTCATTTTGATCATTTACATTTAGATTGAGCCATTTTGTGTTTCCTTTTGGTCATGTTGTGTCTCCTGTTGCATCTATTTAAAGGTATTACATTCTGTTTTGGTCATTTTGGCTCGTTAAATGTCTAACTTTAATCTTTTTACACTTAGTTTCAGTCGCTTTGTGTATTTTGGTAGTATTGCGTCTCATTGTGGTCCTTCAATGCTATTTTGTGCCTCATTCTGATAACTTTGTCCCTTATTTTGGAAATTTTAGATCATTTGCTTTGATCATTTGACATTAGGTTTAGTGCATTTCATGCTTTTTGGTCATTTTGTGTCACATTTTGACCATTTTGCATTTCGTTTTGGTAATTTTGGGTCTTATTTTGGTAATTGTGCATCTCCCTTTCTCATGTCTTTATAGTTATTGGTCCTTTTGTGTCTAACTTCGGTCATTTCAGGATGTTTGGGATCTAACTTTGGTAGTTTTACATTTAGTTTTGACTGTTTTGTGTCTTCTTTCATGCATTTTGTGTCTCATTTTATTTATTTGTTTCTTCTGGTCCCCTGGCATCACTTTAAAGTCATTTTGTGCCTGACTGAGGTAAATTTGTATTTAGTTTTGGTCATTTTGTGGCTTATTGTTTGTCCTTGTGGGCCTTTTATATCTCTTTAAAGTTATTTTAGCCTCATTATTGCCATTTTGACTCTGGTATTTGGTCATTTTGACTCATTTTGTGTCTTACTTTGATCACATTGTGTCTCCTTTTACATCTTTTTAAAGATGCTGCATCCTGTTTTGGTCATTTTGATTAGTTTCATGTCTAGTTTTAATCATTTTACATTTAGTTTAGTCTGTTTTGCATCGTGTTTTGGCAGCTTTACATCATTTAAAGTTATTTTCTACCTCTTTCTGGTTGTTTTTTAGACTGATGGATTCTACTTTGGTGGTTCTGTCGGATAAATCATCTGTTAAACTATTGGTAAACCGCCTGATACCCACCGTGGGGGTGAATGGAGGATCTATGGTTCCCTGTCGGAGTCCGTCCCAGTTGAAACCCTCGAACCACCTGAAGGACAAAGATGGACACGTTACCATGACGACAGCCTCACCATCCTCCACAGATACGTCATCATTCAGCGTCTCACTTGTGTTTCTGGATGTCCTTCACTCCATTCTTCTGGTTCCCGAGCCTCTCTGAAGGATTGTCCCTGACCAACACAAACACACCGAGTTAAAACCGGAAGCGGCTCCGGGTCCGAGCCAATCTGAGCCAATGGGACCAGAACCTGCACAGACGCTTGATGAGGTTGGCGGCGCTTTTCGTGATCTTCTTGGGAAACTCGATCATGTCGATGCCTCTCAGGATGATGTTGTAGGTCTTCATGGGATCAGAGCCGGAAAAAGGAGGACTGGAGACGGAGAAAAGATGAATTTATTTACACAGAAAACAAACAGAAATAATGCGGATCCACAGTTCAGACATCAGAGACGATAAAAACCAAATTATTAGGAACCAGATGGTCACAACGAGGTCAGACTTACAGGTTATAAATGGTTAAATATTCTCTTTTTAGTGCTTTTTTATGGTGGAATTTTAAGAAGTTTTTTAAAAAGCACAGAAAGCAGACATCTCAACTCTGTTAATAAAAGTCATTAAACACTGAAGTTTGAATATTTTTAACCCACACATGACCAACTTTATTACACATTTTTTTCTCAAATGATTGAGATTTTATTGTGAAATTACCATTCTATTCTTGAAATGCTTTAATGGCTCCTCTATAGCAGCCATTAGTTTTGTTTTATGAAATACAGTTAACATTTACGTCTTTTTGTTTTGTTTGGTGCTTTAAATATGGCATTTTTAAAAATTATTTTGGGTTATTTGTACTTGTTCTTGTCTTTGCAGCTCTTATTTTGGTAATTTCGGGTTATTTTGCATCTCACTTTGGTCACTAAACATTCAGGTTTGGCCATTTGTTATTTTTAAAGTTACTCAATCCTATTGTGTTCATTTAGTGTCTCATTTTGGGTTGTTTATATTTAATTTTGGACATTTGGTCTTTCTGAAGTTACTCAATCCAGTTTTTGGCATTTAATGTCTCAGTTTTGTGTCTTTTTAAATTGTTTTGAGTCTCTTTGTGGTAGTTTTATGTCTCATTTTGGTCATGATGGGTTTAGTTTTGGTAATTTTCTTTCTTATTTTGATAATTTTGGTCATTATTGTTCTCACTTTGGTCGTTTTGGCCATTTATTGTCCTTTTTCGACAACTTTCCATCTCTTTGTAGTACTTTTGCACCTCTTTGAAGTTACTCAATCCTATTTTGGTCATTTAGTGTCTCATTTTGGGTTGTTTTATGTTTAGCTTTGGTCAGTTTGTGTCATATTTTGGTCATGTTGCATCTCCCTGTGGTCCTTTAGCATCTTTTAAAAGTTATTTTGTGTCTCATTTTTGACATTTTGTATGTTATTTTGACTAAGGTATATCTTTGTGGTTCTTTTTCCACCTCTTTAAAATTACCAAACCTATTTTCGGCATTTTGTTTCTCACTTACTTTTGGGCATTTTGTGTCTTTTCGTGTTGTTTTGAGTGTCTCATTTTGGTCAGTTTGCATTTAGTTTGTGTCTCATTTTGACGATTTTTGATCTCCTTGATAAAGAGCTGGAATGGAGTGGACTGTGGCTCAACAAGCTTTTTCTCTCTATGATGTCAGTAAATGTAGACCAGCTGTAGTTCCTGGTTGTTCCACCAGGTGGAGCCTCTTCCTGTCTAATACTGTAGAGACCAGAAGAGGCATCACTCAGACTGCAGGAAGTTCATGTTGGTGGGAGTTTAGCGAGCAACGGGCACCATGACAAAGACTTGTGTGGAGGTTAATGACCTCTGACCAGAACTCTGTTTCATGGTAAAGGTTTTGTAGTCGTACCTTCCACTGAGCAGCTCAAACACCAGGATTCCTAAAGACCAGCAGTCGGCTGAGCTGTCGTGTCCTTTGTTGAGGATGATCTCAGGAGCAACGTACTCTGGAGTCCCACAGAACGTCCACGTCTTCTTCCCCAAACCCACCTTCTTGGCAAAACCAAAGTCCACCTGCCAGGAGGAAACAAACCTCTGAGCTTCACGGAGGTCTGGACCCTCATTGATCTGATGAATGTGGAGAACCTCACCAGCTTGGCGTATCCTCGGTGGTCCAGGATGATGTTCTCTGGTTTGAGGTCTCTGTAGATGATTCCTCTGGAGTGCAGGAAGGCCAGAGCTTCGATGACACAGCCGGTGTAGAACCGAGTGGTGCTGTCGTCGAACAAACCTCTGAGACAGAAACAATAAAAGCCGATGAGAGTATTCAACCCCCTAGAAATGGTCGATTTAATTTGACTTTTTTTGAGAAGAATTCCAAAAAAACCCAACCCTCTTTCATGTCAAAGTGAAAATGGACTTCTACAAAGTAATGTCAGTTAATTAAAAATAAAAAATGTAAAATAAGTGATTGAATAAGTATCTAGTATATGAGTATATAGTATAGGACCTGCTACTGAAAAACATCATGATGCTGCCACCACCGTGCTTCACATTATGATGCTGCCACCACCATGCTTCACATCATGATGCTGCCACCACCGTGCTTCACATCATGATGCTGCCACCACCGTGCTTCATATCATGATGCTGCCACCACCATGCTTCACATCATGATGCTGCCACCACCATGCTTCACATCATGATGCTGCCACCACCATGCTTCACATCATGATGCTGCCACCGCCATGCTTCACAGTGGGGATGGTGTGTTTGTGATGATGTTTAGTGTTTGGTGTCCACCAATCATGTCATCTACTCTGATGGACATAAAGCTCCATCCTGGTCTCCTCAGACCAAAGAACCTTCTTCCAGGTGTCTTCAGAGTCTCCACATGTCTTCTGGTGAACTCTAGTCCAGATTTAATTGGAGGTTTTTCCATGAGTCTTTCTCTTTGTCTCCATAAAGCTTTGACTGGTGAAGAACAGATAACAGTTGTTGGATGAACAGTCTGAAGCTGGAACTCCTTCAGAGGAGTCATAGGAGTCTTGGTGGCCTCCCTCTCTAGTCTCTCAGTTCTTGAGGACGTCCTGCTCTAGTCAGATTTATTCATGTTCCATCTTCCTTCCATTTCTTAATGATGGATTTAACTGGACTCCAACAGATCTTCAGGAACTTGGAAATGTTCTTGTATCGTCCTGACTGATGCTTTTCTACAACCTTTTCTCAAAGTTTTTTGGAGTGTTCTTTTGTCTTCATGGTGTATTTTTTTCTGTTTACAGGTGAATCACTCACCTGTCTCTCAGCAGCGACCACAGTTCTCCTCCAAGACAAACCTCCAGCAGCATGTAGAGATACTTGGAGTCCCTGAAAGTCCGATACAACCTACAGAGAAACAAACACAATCTGCTAAATGGTAAGACTTAAATATCACATTTTCGATACATGTACATGTTGATGAGTGCATTTTTTGGCTTGACTGAAATTTGTTTATCTGCTTTGATATTCAGAAACCACATTACATTTCTCAGGAGCTGGTGGAGACCAAAAATAGAGCTAAAACAGAGTCAATATTGGTTTTCAAACATCAAGATGTTTTAGCATTGAAGACTGTTGCTGCAAAATGTGGAAATAAACAACTACTTGTTTAAAGCAGCTTTAAAGGGTCCGTATTTTGCACATTTACAGGTGTATGATGATATTTTTTGGCTGTACTAGAAAATGTTATGTTGGTAAGTAACCCCAAAACTCTGATACAAGAAATCATACTGATGCTCAAAGTTGATCATAGAAAAATGGTCAAAAATTGCTATGAAGGTAGAACTCTGATCATTAATAAAGTTACTGGAGATGAAGAACCAGATGTTCTGAGGAGGTCAGGAAGGAACTGTAGTCCTATTTGGTTGATATTTTTGTGCTGAATTTGAGTTTTTGTCATAATTCCACATGTTTAGTGGTAATTTTGGTCCTTTTTGTGGTGACTTTGCATGTTTTTCGTGGCACATTTGAACCTTTCAAGGTAATTTTGGCTATTTTGGGGGTAATTTTGCAAGTTTTTTGTGCCAAACTTGAGTTTTTGTCACAATTGCACCCGTTTGTGGTAACTTTGGTCCTTTTGTGGTGATTTTGGCTGTTTTTCCTGGCATACTTGAACCTTTCAGGGTAATTTTGGCTGATCTTGGAGTGATTTTATGTTCTTTTGTGGTGATTTTGGTCATTTTTGTGGCAATTTTCCAGCTTTAATTAGTTATTTCAGTTGCAGTTTTCCCCAGAACTCAGATGTGTTTCTCCTCCTAAATGTCATGGTTCTATCTGCTGCACTGATGAAATTCTGAGGCTCAGAAATGATGGAAAAAGTCCATTAAAAAGTGATAAATCTGGACCCACCTCTATGGACTTCAAGGACCTGGAATGTTCTAAGTGAGACTAAACTTAAAGACTGGAAGCAGGAAAGGAGAACGTCCCCTGGAGAAAGTTCTAGAGTAGATCTACCAACATCGGGAGAAAGTTCTAGAGTAGATCTACCAACATCTGGAGAAAGTTCTAGAGTAGACCGACCTACAACTGGAGAAAGTTCTACAGTAGACCTACCGACAACTAGAGAAAGTTCTAGAGTAGACCTACCTACAACTGGAGAAAGTTCTACAGTAGACCTACCGACAACTGGAGAAAGTTCTAGAGTAGACCTACCGACAACTGGACAGTTGTTGGTAGGTCTACTCTAGAACTTTCTCCAGGGGATGTTCTCCTCTATGGACTTCAAGGACCTGGAACTCTGGAAATCTCTGATCATTGATAAAGTTACTGGAGATGAGGAACCAGCACCGTTTGATGCTGCTGAGCAGAGCAGCAGACTTTAATTAGAGGAAGTAACGGACCTGATGATGAAGGGACTGTGAGCCTCCATCATGATGCGACGCTCTGACAGGATGTGACCTTGTTGGCTGGTGTCCACGATGTGACGCTTCTTCAGCACTTTGAGGGCGAACGTTTGGTTGGGATCGCTCTTTAACTGGACCTGAAAACACACAAACACGAGTAGAAAACAGAGACAACAGCGTCTCAATAGGTTTAAATGTGAACTGACCAGCTCCACTCGGCTGAAGCCTCCCATCCCCAGAGTAGAGATGATGGTAAAGTCACTGAGGGAAACACTGGAGAAGAAATCAGCTTCTGCCTGCCGTCTGGACAAAACAACACAGAAAACAAGTTAAATCAGAGCGGAAATAAGTATTATGACCGTTTATTTAAGTCAAAGTAGCGATACAATGTAGTAAAAATACTCCATTACAAGTGAAATGTAATTTTGTTGCTGCATCATGTGTAACTATAACATACTATAACTACTACTAATAATCACTCTCATTATCACGCTGGAAAAAAATGCTCCTCTCAAAACAAGAAAAAAAAAACTTATTTCAACTTTTACCTTGAAATAAATGAAAAAATCTGCCAATAGAACAAGTGAAAAATGTCTTGGTAAGATTTCTAGAAATAAGATATGATATTTAGAATCTTGAGATCTTAAAATTAGCTGGGAAAACTTATTTTCAGCTCTACTTTACCAGGATTGTCAAGCTTAGGTGTCTTAAAATAAGCCAGACATGCTTAAAAAAAAAAAAAAAGAAGCAGTTTTTCACTAAGAAATAGATTTTCGCTTTCATGTAACCTCCTAATTTGAGATGTTTTACATTTATTTTGAGTTTTCTTGTAAAATTCAACTCAAAACAAGATAATTTCAAGATCGTTTGACTTAACAGGATATTAGAGATGCATTGTCTTAAAACAAGTCCCTCCATCTGCTGAAATGTCTCTTGTTAAGTGAATTTATCTTAAATCGAGTGGGATGAGACATTTGGACTAAAAATAAGACAAATCGACTTGGTAAGATTTAGAGTTTTTGCAGTACAATTCATCTGCTTGTTGTTTAGTTTTTAAAAATATGGAAAACAAACCATAAAAATTATCACAGTGCTTGTTTTAGCCAACCAATATTTTAAAATTACTTTTAAAATGCAGCAAATCCTTGTATAAACCATCAAATATTAGAATTTTGATGTAAAAATGGCTGAACTTCTAGTTAATTCTCTGTAGATGAACTAATCGTTTCAGCTGTATTTGTACATAAACCATTATTCGATCAAACAGAACCAAACTTGAATCAAAATATTTCCAATTTTAGACATGATTTTATCTATTCCTTTGTTGATTGTATGCACTTTGATAACACCAAACTTAATCCAAAAATTATCAATTTTAGACCTGAATTTATCCGATCTTTATGTGGATGCGCCAACATCTTTAGTACCAGATTTTATTCAAATTATTTCCAATTTTAGACCTGAATTTTTTCAGTTCTTCTGTGGCTGCACAAACTTGTATAGCACCAGATTTCTTTCAGAATTTTCCAGATTTTGGACATGACTTGTGTGGCTGCACAGGCCTCTAATGTATTAAAATTTATTCAAAATATTCAGTTTTAGACCTGAATTTATCCACTATTTAAGATTTTAATTTATGTAGTTCTTGTTTTGCTGCTTAGACATCTATAGAACCAAAATACTTTCAAAATATCACAGATTTTAGACTTTATTCAGTCCTTGAGTGGCTGCACAGACTACTTCCAATTTTAGACTTGACTTTAGTCCTTGTGTGTCTGCTTCTGTTTAACTGTCTTTTGTTTCGGGGAAAACCCCTGCACATGATTCTCACCATTTTTTTTCATTCAGTAACAAACCTCCAGTAAATAGTGGGACTAATTAGTTAGCATGAAGCTATTAGCAAATTACTATGACACTGTTCCTAATTAAATCCCTGCAGACTTTATAAAAAGGTGTCACAAACAGCCGGAACATTTTAATTTCAGAGTTTATCTGAGCTCTTTTTTGTCTAGCTGCTCTTACATAAACCTTTAAACGCCATTCTGCAGGTTTCTTTGGACTCACTTGGCCTTGACCTCGTCGCTGTCGTGCTGCTTGTCGCTGCCGTCGTCCAAACCTCCGATCAGCTGTTTGAAGGACCTGAAACACAGACAGAGGCTCCTTTAACAGAGAACCGGAGGCTTCACCGCCGAATCCAACTGGTTTTAATGGAGAACAAAGATCCACACTGACTCCCTGTCGATGACCAGACATGTGACGTCGCCCACGGCCGTGACGCTGGCGGTCCGAACGTCCTCGCTGCAAACCAACAAGAAGGAGATGTTTGAACAGCTGCAACATGCTCTGAAGGAATCCATAGTGTTACATATTTCAAGAAATGTGTCATTTTAAAAGTGTTTTTGACAGATTTTTGAAGATACATTTCAAAGGATCATTGCTTTACTTCATCATTCAGATGTTTTTGTTCCAACGTAATAGAGTCACTCTTCACAAGCTCTGCAACCACTATGGCTAAAATTTGGTTAAACTACTTTCTTAAAAACATTTGTTTGTCCACTTCATGGCAACCCAAAGAGGCTGTAAATGCTTTTTCTAGTAAAAAATTAGTTTCTTTTCCCACGTCCAACAGTTACAGAGCGAAGTTAGCTTTATTTGAAGTCTTTTTTGTGTCTTCAGGATTCATCTAAGTGCAGTATTTGTTCCAATTTTGGTCTCCACCAGTTCCTGAAGGAAATATCTGCCTCTTTAGCTTCCAAATCCATACTAAATACTAAAACAAAAAAATGGAAAAAATGACAATTTAAAGAAATACTTCATAAAAACACAACAAAATACTAGAAATACTACTTGGTTACGGTTAGGCACTAAAACTACTCGGTTATCAAAATACCAAAAACACAACAAAATACCGAAAGCCCAACATAGTACTGAAAAATATGTCAAAATGCTGCAAACTTGATAAAACAACAAAATCCTGAAAATTCTACAAAATGCAACAAGACACTGAAAACGCAACTAAATACTGACACTGCAGTTATCACAGACTACAATGTAAAAGCTGTCAGGGTAAATCTAAAAGTGAACACGGCTGGAACACGCTTGTTGTTGCCATGGTGACTCATGAAGTGATTAAATTTAACTGTTTGGCAGTGGAGGTGGAAAATCCTCGTTTTTTGTTGAAGTTCTCGAATTGCATGATTTCAGATGTGATTACAGGTATGATTGCAGATATGATTAGAAATATTATTGCAGACATGATTGCAGATATGATTGAAGATATACACTAATAATGAAGCATGACTTGTGCATGTTCATGTATGTTTGTGTTTCACCCTTTCAGAGCCTGTTCTCCAAACCAGTCTCCTTTGGAAAGAGTCTTCACAGCCGCCTCTTCATCATTTGCTGAGATCTGCTGAGAGACTTTCACCTGTGGACATCGAGTACACTCAGGTACTGTACCAAAGTACAAGTTTCTTTTAGCTTCCTGTCTACACCTGCCTCCTCTGTGATCACTTCCTGTTTATACCTGCCTCCTCTGTGATCACTTCCTGTTTATACCTGCCTCCTCTGTGATGACTTCCTGTCTACACCTGCCTCCTCTGTGATCACTTCCTGTCTACACCTGCCTCCTCTGTGATCACTTCCTGTTTGTTCCTGCCTCCTCTGTGATCACTTCCTGTTTGTACCTGCCTCCTCTGTCATCACTTCCTGTTTATACCTGCCTCCTCTGTCATCACTTCCTGTGTATACCTGCCTCCTCTGTGATCACTTCCTGTGTGTACCTGCCTCCTCGTCCTCCTCACCTGTCCGTCGCTGATGATGAAGAAAGTGTCTCCAGTGGCACCCTGCCGGATGATGTAATCACCGTCACTGTAACGAGTCTGAGAGACAAACATGTGAATCACTTGTTAAAATAAGACCTCAGGTTTTCAGAAACAGGAAGTGTTTTACAACAGGAAGTAGAATCACCTCCTCCAGAGCGTCGGCCAATTTACTGAGAACGTCTTCAGCCAAAGACTGGAAGGACGGAACACTGAGGACAGTTTACACAAAGACATGTGGTCAGAGCTGTAAAATATATATACAGTATATATTTCTAACAGCTTGCCACTTAAATTTAAAAAAATGAACTATTTACAGTTATTTTATAAATTCTGCCTCATTGTTTAAATTACAGATAACTGGTTCAGTCACAGACAAAAATATATTAATCTACATATTAACTGTATTTTTACAAATGTGTTTGGTTATAAGATTACTCTATTTTCTTACTATATTTTAATCAGCAAAAAATACTTTTTACTTTACATATATTTGATGCTATTTGAAGGCAAAATTTTAAAAAAATCAAAAGAAACTAAAAATATTTAACTGTTATTTTACATATTGTTCATGTTTTGTTAAATTACAAATAATAATTATTAATTATAAAACAGTCATTTACAGAAAAAGAAAACAACAGCAAAAAAGAAAACAGGACAGATCTGTTAATAACATTAAAAAACTGTAAAATTTTATTTTGTTTATACACTTTTTTTACTGTATTTGAATCAGTAAACAAACATTTTACAGATATTTCCATTTGTTTAAAGAAAATAGATAGATAGATAGATAGATAGATAGATAGATAGATAGATAGATAGATAGATAGATAGATAGATAGATAGATAGATAGATAGATAGATAGATAGATAGATAGATAGATAGATAGATAGATAGATAGATAGATAGATAGATAGACTGCCATTCAAAAGTTTGGGGTCACTTAGAAATGTCCTTATTTTTGAAAGAAAAACATTTTTTTTCCAATGAAGATAACATTAAATGAATGATAAATCCAGTGTAGACATTCTTAATGTGGTAAATGACTATTGTAGCTGGAAACAGCTGATTTTTAATGGAATATCTCCATAGTGGTACAGAGGAACATTTCCAGCAACCATCACTCCTGTGTTCTAATGCTACATTGTGTTAGCTAATGGTGTTGAAAGGCTCATTGATGATTAGAAAACCCTTGTGCAGTTATGTTAGCAAATGGATAAAAGTGGGAGTTTTCATGGAAAACATGGAATTGTCTGGAACACTCCAAACTTATGGACGATAGTGTATGTAGATATAGATATAGATATGTATGATCAGTTACCTGCGTAGGAAGTCGGTGTACTGGGAGTATTTAATCAGACCAGTTCTCATCATGATGGTCTGGAAATCCTGTCGGTCGATCGCCCACAGCTTGATGTCGGTCAGAGCTACAGAGAAATATTCAATATTAATGTAAAAAAAAAATCTACTTTTCTTCAGAAGGAATTATTAATTAGTTCACATTCAATCAGAAGACTTTTAGAAAACACCATTTAAATACAGAAAATACCTCATAAACCCTTTATAATGTGATCAGCTCCGCTAACAATGATCAGAGATGAAGACTGATGAAATATCAGTTTAAAGCTAAGACTTGATGTTTTCTCTGACTGAAGTAAAGGAGTCACGGTTCAGAGATGGTTCTTTCTGTTTTTAGACAGTTCCTGCTGGACTACGCATTAAAATGACGTCAGATGTGACATTAAATGTGCTTCTACATGTTTTTTCAGTGTGTGACACCACAGGGCTGGTTTGGAGAGTGATTTACATCTGAGAAGAAGCTGAACATCATTCAGAGTCTCTCTGAGGTCTGAATATACAGACTGATTGATGTTTAATTTGTATTCATGCTGGTATACATCTATCATGTATGAAGAGTCCTCGACGTCTCACACAAAACAACCCTCCTCCTCTTTGAACTGAACCATTTCCAACCTCGTTTCCATCTGAAGCACCGACGTACTTTAGATTTTCTTTTTCCCGACATCTGAAATACTGTTCGGTCAGAGGTAGGACTCAATACTTCAAAGGTTGTACAGGAAATGTAGCATTTTATTTAAATTAGGACTCTGTATAAACACAACCTGAACCCACAGAAGAACTGCAGGTTCTCAGAGATGCTTCAATCAAAAATACCTTCAAATTACTTTAAAGCGACTCTAATTAAACTCAGCTGCAGCCAGTTGGTTCTAGAAGTCATCAGTCAGTAAATGGATGATCTGAGGTCAGTGATTGTAGGATAAAGACTCCTGGATCTGGAAGGTCCAGTCTCTGGTGGATCAGTTCTCCTGGATAGAACTACACCATGAAGACTAAATAACACTCCAAGAAACTCTGAGGAAAGCTTGTTGAAAAGCATCAGTCAGGACAATACAAGAACATTTCCAACTTCCTGAAGATCTCCTGGAGTTCAGTTAAATCCATCATTAAGGAAAGGAAGGAAGATGGAACATGAATAAATCTGACTAGAGCAGGACGTCCTCAAGAACAGAGAGACCGAGAAGAAAGAGACTATAGAGAGGGAGGCCACCAAGACTCCTATGACTGGACTAGAGTTCACTCTGAAGTCACCCGGTAGTAGGTTCTTTGGTCTGAGGAGTCCAGGATGGAGCTTTTAGTCCATCAGAGTAGAAGATATGTTTAGACACCAAATACTGGACACCATCACAACCACACCATCCCCACTGTGAAGCATGGTGGTGGCAGCATCATGACGTGAAGCATGGTGGTGGCAGCATCATGATGTGAAGCACGGTGGTGGCAGCATCATGATGTGAAGCACGGTGGTGGCAGCATCATGATGTGAAGCACGGTGGTGGCAGCATCATGATGTGAAGCACGGTGGTGGCAGCATCATGATGTGAAGCACGGTGGTGGCAGCATCATGATGTGAAGCACGGTGGTGGCAGCATCATGATGTGAAGCACGGTGGTGGCAGCATCATGATGTGAAGCACGGTGGTGGCAGCATCATGATGTGAAGCACGGTGGTGGCAGCATCATGATGTGAAGCACGGTGGTGGCAGCATCATGATGTGAAGCACGGTGGTGGCAGCATCATGATGTGAAGCACGGTGGTGGCAGCATCATGATGTGAAGAACGGTGGTGGCAGCATCATGATGTGAAGCACGGTGGTGGCAGCATCATGATGTGAAGCACGGTGGTGGCAGCATCATGATGTGAAGCACGGTGGTGGCAGCATCATGATGTGAAGCACGGTGGTGGCAGCATCATGATGTGAAGCACGGTGGTGGCAGCATCATAATGTGAAGCACGGTGGTGGCAGCATCATGATGTGAAGCACGGTGGTGGCAGCATCATAATGTGAAGCACGGTGGTGGCAGCATCATGATGTGAAGCATGTTAAGGCCTCAATCCAACTGAGAATGTTTTTTATTAACTGACACTTTTTGCTTTGAATTAGTTTTTTGTAAATTCTTGTTGAAAAAAGCCAAATTAACATTGGAGAACCGTTCACATTGATGGACCTAAACAAAGGGAAGATCTTCAGGTGGAGGTCCTGGTTCTGTGGAGGGCTGTCAGAGAGGAACAAGGACATGAACATATTTTCATTTTCATTAAAAGATTATCCTTGTGGAGGCCGATAACATTTTCACATGAATACCAGATGACCCCGTGTTTACTCTTCACTGATGAAATGAAAAGGATCCATCAGTCACAGCTTTGCAAAGACAAGAAACAAGACAAGAAAACCAAAGAGAGCAACAACACCAACGGTGTAAATAACAGAGATGTATGTTCTGTTAATTACAGCTAAAAACCAAAAGGTTCAGTTTAACCCTAAAGGACCAGGAAGCTAATACAGATTTATAGGGAAAACAAGGTATGAATAAGAGAATAAACAGGAAGAATGTGATGCTGAAGGCAGAAAACCGAGGAAGAACTAAGGAGACGTGAAGAGAAAAGACTGGAAGTGACATGAGGACGGCTGCTGTCAGTCACAGAGACACGTCAGGTTAAAAATAAACCAGTAACAGATGAAGATCAACGCTGGCTTTCCAGGAACAAGAGCTTCAAACATCCCAGTGAGCGTCAGCCATGATCTCAAGGTTGAAAACTAATGAAGATCTAAACTTCAATAACATCAACATTTACTAAACACAAACTTTTGTGAGAAATTTCTAGAGTAGACCTGCTGACAACTGGACAAAGTTCTAGAGTAGACCTACCGACAACTGGAGAAAGTTCTAGAGTAGACCTACCGACATCTGGAGAAAGTTCTAGAGTAGACCTACCGACAACTGGAGAAAGTTCTAGAGTAGACCTACTGACAACTGGACAGTTGTCGGTAGGTCTAAAGTTACTGCAGATAAAACTCAACTACTTTATTAACAGGTAATCTGGATCTGGTAACATCTTCTACTGAGGCTTAAATTCAGATGTAAATCATTTAGAGATGAAACTCTACTTTGGTGACACCAGCTCGGTCCATCTGTCTAATTAGCATTTTGATATTGGGTCAAACTGTGTTGCACTATGAAGATAACGGATCAGATGTCGTATCCAGACTGCATGTTAGAGGGTCCAGTCCTCACAGAGATAGCAGTTACAGCTGATTAACACAGAGGAAACATCCGATGTGTTAAAATCAGACGCTTTGTGGGATCCACAGCTCAGGGAGGACCAACCAGTACGACCAGCAACGACTAACTGGTCTGTGTTGCTACGGCAACGTCAAGCATCACGTCTTCCCACATCCTGCATGTTTTCACTTGAAGCCCCCCCCCACAGCACTCCACTTCATTACCCACTGGATGGACCCACTTATCCTCCATCCTCAGCCTGGAGAGCTTTTTATTCAGTTCAACACTCCTACGTACCTTCAGCCTCCACCAGCGACCCGATACACCAGGAACATACCAACATCACATGGAGGTTTGTTATATATAAATAGCAAACATCTGGTCCTCTTTTAAACAGATGGTACACCACCATTGATGAAAATTAGTGTTTTCAGTCTTTTATTTAGCAAAAATATCAATAGACGTAATATTATTCCATGGAAAAAGTAACTACAGCCTTGGTATTAAATGCTAGTAGAGCCGAAATGAGTTCTTGCTGAAATAGTTTCTGCCAAACGCCTTCATTTGTAGATGTTTGAGGGTTTTTTCTGGATCATTTCATTGGGATTTACTCAGCTTTTCACTTTACTGTGATTTCTATACCTATCTTGATAATTCAATGGACTTTGTTAATCATTAGCATCCCTACATTAGCAGCTAGCAACTAGCATTTACCACCACCAGTCAGTAAGTAGCTAAATAAGTCAGTGTTCTTTGGTTAAAAAAGTAACTACAGCCCTGGTATCAGAAGCTAGCATAGCAGAAATAACTTCCTGTATGATTGTTTCCAGTTTCTGACGTCGTTTAGCTGAAATGTTTTACTTTTCTTCTTGCAAACCTCCTTCAGTTGCTGATGTTCAAAGGAGAAATTCAACTAATTTTAATCATTTTTCTGCAGCGTTACAAAAGTTTGCTTCAAATTTGCTTCACAGCTAAATGGAGACACGACTAAAGGGCTTTAATGTGGTTGTTTTTTGTTTTTATTCTGTTCATACATCATAAAACATTAGTGTTAAAACTAAAACCAGACTGAAGCAGCAGAGAAACTGTCGACTTTAGCTTCCATTCAATTAAACCCGTTACCTTGGTAGTTTTTCTCTTTTACTCGCTTTTCTTTGTCTTGACCCAAACTTTCCAATTACTCAGACGAGGCTGGTTTCTTTACAAACCTTTTTTCTTTCTTTCTCTTTATTTCGCTCTTCGGACGACATTGAAAATCATAAAGCCTCCGACTGATGGATTAGAAAAGGTGAGAGAGCCTCGTTTAGAGAGAAATGGGATTTAAAAAGAAAAAACCTCCTTCAGCCAAGGACAGGAGTGTTGTTGAGAAGAATGACTTTAGAAAAACATATTTTTATATGAGTGATGCCAGAAGAACGCTGTTAGACAACAAGTTTAAAAACAAGCTTCAACAAATCTGAGAAATTTTCTTCTCTAGACTCTATTTTCCTGTTTCCAACCCTGTGGTGTTCATTTATCTCCATATGCTGTCCCAAAAAATCTCATTTTATAGTGTTTTTTAAAAATCTAAACTAAATCTATCGATCAAAGCAAAAATTTTCTGAACTACTGACTGTTATTTTGCAGTTTTTCTTCAATTTTAAATAATTTTAATCACAGAAAAAAAATCAAGACTGTATTTTTACAAATATTATTTTTTTGCATTTGACCATAAAATTATGCATTTTTTTGCATCTGTATTTAAATCTGCAAAATATAAATTTATTTTACAGATATTTGTTGTTACTTGAAAGAAAAATATTAAGGATTAAAAATGTATTAAAAATAATTCTTTCACTGTTGATTTCCAGATTTTTTTTGTGCGACTCTAACATTATTAGAAAAAATATTATTTAAAATATATATAAAATAAAAAAGAAATATTAATTAAAAAATAACATAATAAAAATAAATTAATTAAAAATAAATAAATAAATAAATTGTAATAAACTAAATATAAAATAATACTAAATAAATACAAAATAAAACAATGAATATGAATTTAAAAATTATAAATATAAAAGTTTAAGAACATTTTAGCTGTTTTAAATGTTTAATGTATCTGTAAAAGAAGAAAACAAGCAAAATCTGAAAAATAATATTTTGTCTAAAAAAATTAGAAACCTGAAACAGTGTAAACTGTAGTTTTACTTATTTATTTATTTTCAACAAAATGCCTTTTTTCTCCAGATTTTCACTGTTCTGGTAAATTACTACTACTACTACTAATAATAATAATGAGTATTATCACAGATTTTTTAACATTTACACACTGACTGGGAAACAAAACTGTTAATAATAAATCTATATTTTTACAAACAGTAATTTGTTCTTTTATAACGTTTGACTGTAACTTTACACTCTTTACACTCTTGCTGTATTTAAATCAGCAAAATATACATTTATTTTTATATACATAATGTACATTTGTTGTGATTGTTTTATTTACCTGGTTTACTACCTGTTGTTGTTGTTTTATTTACCTGGTTTCCTACCTGTTGTTGTTGTTTTATTTACCTGTTACGGTGGCCGTCCGGGTGCAGTTGTAGAGGATCGCCAGCTCTCCGAACACTTTCCCCGGTCCGATGCTGCAGAGCTTCTTCCCCTCTTTGGTCACTTCCACCATCCCCTCTGTGATCAAACGCTCTGATTACAGATTGATCGGCTCATTGATCTGATGAATCTGTTTCTGCTGCAGCTGATTTATCGTTTATCTGTTTAACGCTTCGTAAATGATCAGGTAAAAATCACACAACAACCTGAAACTGAGATAATAAATATAAAAATATAAATTATTTCTGTATTTAGATCCATAAAATATTAATAAAATGAAAAATCTGCAGCTCCTGGTGTATGGAAATGGGCATCTATAATGTATGTATTTATTTGTTAATCTATTAATTTAAATGTTTGCGCTAACCAAAATCTGTATCATTCACTGTAAAAACAATTCTGTAAAAAATTAATATCTGGCAGAAAAATAGCATAAAAAATTATGAAATATTTGAACGTTCAAAAGCTGTAAAAACAAAAACAAAACAAACAAAAACATTATTGCAAATGAAAAATATAAAGTATAAAACTGTGAATTTCATCCATCCATCCATCCATTATCTATACACCGCTTAATCCTCATTAGGGTCGCGGGGGGTGCTGGAGCCTATCCCAGCTGACTCAGGTGAAGGCAGGGGACACCCTAGACAGGTCGCCAGTCTGTCGCAGGGCTACATACAAAGACAAACAAGCACTCTCACATTCACACCTACGGGCAATTTAGAATAATCAATTAACCTCAGCATATTTTTGGACTGTGGGAGGAAGCCGGAGTACCCGGAGAAAACCCACGCATGCACAGGGAGAACATGCAAACTCCATGCAGAAAGATCCCGGGAAAGCCGGGACGCGAACCAGGGACCTTCTTGCTGCAAGGCGAAAGTGCTAACCACTACGCCACTATGCAGCCCCTGTGAATTTCAAAAATGAAGAAATAAAAATTCATAAAAAATAACTAAATATGAATAAATAAAATATTAAATAAATAAATAAATACAATTAAAAAATAAATGTTGATTAAAAAACAATAACAATAAATAAAAGGTAAATATAAATAAAAATAATGAATAAAATGTGAAATAATAATAAATATAGATTTCAAAATAAGTAAAAGAATTAAAAGAAAAAGAACGAAATTATAATAAATGAAACATAAAATAAAATGTTGGGTTTTGTCTTTTAGTTTTTGTCCTCTTCTGCTTTTTCTGACTGTAAATTAAACATTTTGTTGTTTTTGAACTAAACCTGGACTCATATTTTCCCAGTTTCCTGGTATTTTCAGAATAAAAGCGTGACTCTGACCCTCCAGAACGTAGACGGTGGATCCATCGTCGCCCTCCTGGATCACACAGCAGCCTTTGGTCAGACTCGTGGGACGCATGCAGTCCATGATGGTGAGAATCTGAGGACAGAAGAGGATGACAGTTACAGAAATCATAAATAAAAATGTGTTTACAGGTGAGTTCCTGGTTTACCTGTCCGTGTTCCAGGTGTTTCATGAAGTCGTTGTCCATCAGAGCTCGTTGAATCAGATCACTGGACCTAAACAGACAAAAAAAAAGTTTTTCTTTTTTTACATTTAGTGGATGAAAAATGCTTATAAACCACATTTATGTCTCTGAAAATATGTAAACTAACTACTAACTAACTACTAAAATATGTTCCTTACTTATTAAATATTTTCACACGTTTCTTCTGCAAGGATGCAAATATTTTATTTTAAATACATAAGTTGTATATATTTTTGACATTTTGACACCTTATATTTGTAATGTATAGTTTCTACATTTAAAGTATTTATGTTTTCACACTAATCGGTATATTTTTTACATTCCTTTGTTTTTAACATTTTTGTTTGTGATGTACATTCAAAACTGTAAATTAACACAGTAAATTCTGACTTTTATTGTGGGTTAGGGGTTAGCCTAACACCCCCAACGCTAACCCTAACCCTTGTGAAAGGACACTATAATCCAGGCGTTTTCTTACTCTTTGCTCTTGCAGTAGCTGGTCAGACTTTTATTGTGAAAGGACACTATAATCCAGGTGTTTTCTTACTCTTTGCTCTTGCAGTAGCTGGTCAGACTTTTATTGTGAAAGGACACTATAATCCAGGTGTTTTCTTACTCTTTGCTCTTGCAGTAGCTGGTCAGAATTTTATTGTGAAAGGACACTATAATCCAGGTGTTTTCTTACTCTTTGCTCTTGCAGTAGCTGGTCAGACTTTTATTGTGAAAGGACACTATAATCCAGGCGTTTTCTTACTCTTTGCTCTTGCAGTAGCTGGTCAGACTTTTATTGTGAAAGGACACTATAATCCAGGCGTTTTCTTACTCTTTGCTCTTGCAGTAGCTGGTCAGACTTTTATTGTGAAAGGACACTATAATCCAGGCGTTTTCTTACTCTTTGCTCTTGCAGTAGCTGGTCAGACTTTTATTGTGAAAGGACACTATAATCCAGGCGTTTTCTTACTCTTTGCTCTTGCAGTAGCTGGTCAGACTTTTATTGTGAAAGGACACTATAATCCAGGTGTTTTCTTACTCTGCTCTTGCAGTAGCTGGTCAGACTTTTATTGTGAAAGGACACTATAATCCAGGTGTTTTCTTACTCTTTGCTCTTGCAGTAGCTGGTCAGACTTTTATTGTGAAAGGACACTATAATCCAGGCGTTTTCTTACTCTTTGCTCTTGCAGTAGCTGGTCAGACTTTTATTGTGAAAGGACACTATAATCCAGGCGTTTTCTTACTCTTTGCTCTTGCAGTAGCTGGTCAGCGTGACGTCGGTCAGCTGGGACGGATCCAGAGCTGAAGGTTCTGCTGAGATCGCCTGACGTTTGGTTCTCTGAGGTTCATCTGGAGCCGCCGGCGTCTGAACTGAAGATCCTGAGATTCAAACCACAACAACAAACGTTAAAGCAGCAGCAGGTTTATTATGGGATGTTTCTGGAGGTTGAGTCACTTAATGAAGGTCAGAAAATAAAACACCGATGGAGGTTTAAACTGCAGCTTCATGAGCATGGAGATAAAAACACGGATATAAAAACACTGACATAAAACACTGAGATAAAACACTGAGATAAAAACACTGACATAAAACACTGAGATAAAACACTGAGATAAAAACACTGACATAAAACACTGAGATAAAACACTGAGATAAAAACACTGACATAAAACACTGAGATAAAACACTGAGATAAAAACACTGACATAAAACACTGAGATCAAAATGGACATAAAACACTGAGATAAAAACACTGAGATAAAAACACTGAGATAAAAACACTGAGATAAAACACTAAGATAAAAACACTGACATAAAACACTGAGATAAAACACTAAGATAAAAACACTGATATAAAACACTGAGATAAAACACTGACAAAACACTGAGATAAAAACACTGAGATAAAACCACTGAGACAAAAACACAAAAATAGAAACAGAGATACAAACATTGAGATGAAGCACTCAGATCAAAACACTGAGATATAAAACAGAGGAGCAAACATTGAGATATAAAATGCTAGGATAAAAACCACTGAGATGAAAACAGCAGAGATATAAACATTTAGACAAAACACTGATAAAAAAAAACCGTGAGATGAATAAACTGAGATAAAAAAGAAATTTGAGTAAAATACTGAGATAGCTACATAAATACGCACAAAATGATCAAAAATAGACACAAAATGGCCACAAAGTGACACAAATCTACTAAGAAATACACGAAATGTTCTGACAGGTGAGGTTCTGGTTCTGACCCACCTGTACCTCCAGGTGAGGTTCTGGTTCTGACCCACCTGTACCTCCAGGTGAGGTTCTGGTTCTGACCCACCTGTACCTCCAGGTGAGGTTCTGGTTCTGACCCACCTGTGCTGGCCGTCTTGCGGTGCCGGTCCAGCTCCACCTGCAGCTGTCGGATCAGGTCGTCCTTGATGTCCAGCTCCAGCTCCAGCTCGTCGATCAGAGCGTCTCGCTGACGGAGCTCCTCGATCTTCAGCTGCAGAGCCAGCTGGAGGTCCCTCAGGGTCCCGGAGCTCTTCGGTACCGACATCAGGACCCGCATGGACTGAGCAGAACCGACACCAGAACACGGTCAGACTACACAGGAAATGCTTTAAAGGAAGATGAGGCTGAGATAAAGAAGGACCAGAACCTCTGTTTGGACCGACTGTGTTCTATTAAAAATTACTCAGAACAGAAAGACACAAATCAACAACTGAGGGCCACAAAATTACAATAAAGTGACAAAAAGGACAATAAATTCAAAGAAATTCACGACGAAGAGATACAAAATGACCACAAAGAGACACAAAATGGACACAAAAGGACATAAAGAGACACAAAACGAACACAAAGACACAAAATAACACAAAACGGCCACAAAGACACAAAACGACCACAAAGAGACACAAAATGACACAAAACGACCATAAAGAGACAAAAAGAGACACAAAATTAACAGAGAGATAAAATGACACAAAACAGCCACAAAGAGACACAAACTTCATAATTCTGTATTTTACTGCAGTAAATGTATCTGACGTTTGTAATTCTCTTAAATATTAGGATTTTAAAAATGGTTGTAACGAACATTTAATTTTCTGAATTTATAGAGAAACAATCGATTAATTAATAAAATGATCAGCAGATTGATTCATTAAATCAATAATCAGATTGACAGTTTGATATAAAAGTATTTAAAATGAGCTCAATCAGTCACATTAATGCCTGATAGTTAACATTTATAACATGTTTTTACCACGTTTATAAATTTATTCTAATATTATTTTCACATTCATCTCATTTTATTTTCTTATTTTTAATAAACTGGTCTTTTTTCTGCTCTTCAACTTTTTCTTTTTCTGTTTTTCTCTGATTATCAATATTTATTTCTGCATAAAACTCGTGTTTCACTCACTTTTCCAGTCAGACGCAGATCAGTGAGGTGCTGTGAGTCCAGACGGAGAGAATCTGAGGATCTGATTCTATCGATCAGCTGATTCTGATCACAGCTGATCGATACGTTCATCGATTATTAAAGCAGATCAGAGCCTGAATGTTCCTCTGATTAAACATCAACAGCAGCGTTTGACCGGAGTCCGACTGAGCAGCTTCACGAGGATGCGCACAGCTGAGTTTGACAGCGCTCCTACAAACTAAAAGACTCCGCACTTTTATTTTGGAAGTACACGCGTTGCAATGGACTTTTAATTTGAAATAAATGCACTTATATTCAGATGTTAATAAAAATCAGCTGATCCTAACGTGCACTGCGCTTTTATGGTAAAAAAAAAAAAAAAAAACTCAGAGTCATTTTACTTTGAAGTACAGATTTTTATTTATGTCAAAATAAAAGTGCAGTATGAGTTAAATTTATTTCAAAGTCAAATAATTCTACGACTGTTTTTTTTACCTTAAAAATATATTATATGTGTATATTTCTCAAAATAAATATGAGTTGCTGATTTTTATTCATTTCAAAATATAAATTTGCAGTGTGAGTTTTTAATTTCACCTTTATTTTATAAAAAAAATGTTATATATTGAATTTTTAATGCTTATTTGAAAATAAATAAACCTCACATTGCCTCATTTTGAGATAAAAGTAGTGCAGTGCTTCTTCCATGAAATAAATGTGACGCAGCCTTTTATTTTGAAATTAATAGAACTCAAACATCACTTTTTACGACATAAATCAACCACCTTTATTTTGAAATGAAAAATACTCACACTCCAATTTTATTGATATAAATCAGCCAGTGTTTTTTGGAAATAAATAGTACTGACTGTATTTTTATTTTGTAATTCAAGTTATAATGGTTATGATGAAATAAAAAATAAAATTCACACCTCAGTTTTATATTGAAAGTCTCTATTATCTAAAATACACTGTACTGACACTGTAATAAAAAATAAATGCAACAATTTTACAAAATAAATGTACAGCAGGCACTTTTATGTTGAAAATTTGCAAACTTTATTGAAAACAGTCGGTAAAGTTCTGTTCGTACACACATGCACACAAATATAAATAAATATTCTACTATTAAAGCAGAAATAGTGTACATTCAGTCAAAAACAGAAGAATATACATGCAAAAACAGTAAATTATATAAAATATAATTTTTATGATCCTGTTTTGTGTTATATTTGTGTCGTTTCTTCAGATTTTGGATTTTTGCGGCTCTTATTGTTGTAATTGTAGTTCTTCTTTCCGCCGCAGGAAGCAGCAGCGCCGCGTCTCTGCCTCACTTCCGTCAAACAAGAAGAAGAAGAAGAAGAAGAATTTTCTTCTTCTACGGTCCGATCATAAACAGCAGAATGTCGACAGACGGAGAAACAGACCATAAAACCGGCAAACTGGAGTTGTATCCTTTAAGACTTTTAAACTTTGGGGTTTTAACGACATGAAGGTTTGATAGAAGTCGCTGTTTGGACGTAAAAAAAATAAAGAGAAACTGGAGAATAGCTGAGCAGCCGGTTAGCTGTTAGCCGCTAGCTGTTAGCCGTCATGATTCTCTCTGCTCTCTGTTTGGGCACTTTCTAATTTTTTAACTTCAATTTATATTTAATTCACGCTTCGTTTTATCTACCCAAGTGTAGCGGTGAGTATTTGTACTTTACTTGAGTATTTCCACTATTTACTCGTTAATTCTTCCACTGTTTTTAAGAGACAAACATGCTTCAAACACTGTTCTTATTCATTAAAAGTAGAGCTGCAGCTAATTTCAATTTTATAGTCAAAAAAATTATCAATAATTGAAAATGATATCAACTACTATAAATTGCACAATTACTCAATGACTCTTAATGAAGTGTTACCTTTTAAATGTATCTTCAATTTGTTTTAGGCAGCTGCTAACTGACAGTAAAGATGCTCGTTGTTTACTTTTATCAGATGGTAAACGTGTGTTTTTATGATTTATATGAATTTCTGCCCCAATGCTGCAGATTCTGATATTTACATTTATTTTATTGTGTTGAAAAGTTCTTAAACCAGGTTTCGTTGTCGCCAAAACCTCTTGTATTTTGAAATAAGTAAATATCATGTATTTGAAATGCATAAAAAAAATCTGCATCTACTGCTTATTTTGAAAGCACATAATGTAAATAACTCTTTAATTTTGAAAAAAAAAAAGGATCTTCTCTGGGTTTTCAAAACACATGTATTGAAATCACCTTAATCCTGAAAATATAGTAGTCATACAGCGCTTTTATTTAGTTAAAAACTGTTTTATTTTGTATTTAAAGCCATGCAGGACTTCAATTTTGAAATTAATGAGTCAGACTTAACCTTTATTTTGAAAAAAAGCTAAGTTATGTTGGATCTTTAAGTTGAAAAATAATAGTCCTTTTATGTTAAAGTAAATAAATCTTTAAAATCAATGTCGTGCAGCACTTTTACCTTGAGAGGAAGATGTCAGACTTTCTCTTTATTTTGAAAAAAACATGATTTGCTCAGCACCTTTATGTTTTAAAAGATAAAAGCCACATAGAGCCTTAATTTTTGAAATAAATAAGATGAATGTTGCACCTTTCATATGAAAAAATTTGTTGTGCAAAAAAGTCAGATGTCACCTTTATTTTGAAATGACTTGTGCTCACTACACTTTTATTTTGTACTAAAAGTTAGAAAGCACAAGACATAAAATGTACTCAGAATCTTATTTTGAAAAACCAAGCCGTGCTGCATCTTTACGTAAAAATAAAGTAAAAGACAAACAAATCTCTTTATTTAGAATTAAACACAAGTCTTACTGCACCTTTATTTTGAAATAAGAATCGTGCAACATTTCTGCTTTATTTTGAAAAACATTCACTTTTATTCCATAATAAAAGCACCACAGGAAGGTGATTTATTATTAAGTCAGAAACAGGAAGTAGCTTCTTTCTTGAACCTTCAGATCTCAGATTTCTGTGTTTAAATGTGGGTTTATTTCCTGTTGTAGCTGCAGATGTTTCCAGATGTTCTTTAACCTTCATGCAGCTCTCTGGACGTTCCGTTCCCGTCGTCCTCTGAAGCGTCCATCGCTCTGCGGTCGCTGTCTCCGGACCGAGAGCCCAGGAGAGGAGGAATCAGCAAACGGCTGACGGTGACGGGAAACACTCTGTCTGTGTGAGGAAGTCTGAGCTGTTCCTTCACAATAAAACATCTCCGAGTCGCTTCTGTTTGTCCGCTGAGCTCCTCTTTGTTTGTTTGTTTGTTTGTCTCAGGCGGTGGAGCGCTGACGAGGCTCGGATCCTGCGGGTGTCGGTGAACTCGTTCCTGGATCATCTGTCGCTGGTTCTGGAGACCATGGAGACGTTCGGGCCACCGGTCGACTCTGGAATCTGACTCGTCTTCAGGTGCGACTTTTGGAAGAAACTTTCTGAAACTTTGAGGATTTTTTAAGGAATTCTGAGCAGCTTCAGCTCTAAAACCGGATTATTAAAGTGGAACTAAAATGGCTGAGTGTTGCTCTGAGGCTGGATTTATTTAAAGATCTTCTCTTTACAAGCTTCAAAACACAAATGAATTTGTTTGGAATATTTTTTTGTGTCTGAAGTCATTTCTCTGCAAAAAGCTTCTTCAAAATCTGAATCTGAAGCAGAAAATCTTTGGATCTGGACCCAAATAATGAAGATTTTTCATATTTGGTTCTTTTTTTTTTTTTTTTTTTTTTTTTAGTAAAACTGAACTTTTGCAGCTTATAAATGCATCAAACTGAAATTTAATTGGAACATTTTTCACATGTTAAATATTTTCTGGTAAATAAAATGAAAGTTTGAAGATCGTTTAAGGAATTCTGAGCAGCTTTAAGTCTAAAACCGTTGTTTAAATGGAACTAAAAAGTCTGGTTGTCGCTCTGTGGCTGGATTTTATTTAAAGATCTCCTCTTTAGTTGCTTCAAAACACAAAAAACAGATTTATTTGGATTATTTTTATGTTTCTCTGCAAAAATCCCAAAAATCTGAATCTGAAGCAGAAAATCTTTGGATTTGGACCCTAAATAATGAAGATTTTTATTGTTTTGGTTCTTTTTTTTAAGTAAAGCTGAACTTATAGAGCTTATAAATGCATCAAACTGGAAAAGTTTTCACGTTAAACATTTTCTGTAATTAAAAAATTAAACTTTGAGGATTGTTTGCTCGCTGCGTCGCCGTCAACAACCATGAAACTAAGAATGTAAATAAACAAATGAATAGAAATATCTATCAGAAATGAGAAAGAAAGCTACTTTCTCAGAACAAATCTGTTTTTGTTTTTTTTATATTTTCTGAATAAAAAGAAAAATCTGAGGAAAAAAATGTCTGAAATTTGTTGTGAAGAGCATTTTAAAATCTGAAAGTTTCTGATCAGAGTTCGTCGCACAGAACAGGAAACTAAAATTAAAACTCTGGAGATTGGTTTAATGAAAGTGAAAGTAAAAACTAAAGACGTTGGACTGGAGCTGAATTAATTTATTGAGTAAAATCTGCAGGTTTCTGATTGAGTTTGTTGTTAAACTTTAAATGATTAAAACTCTGACTGTAGTTTAGAATCAAGACTAAAGGAATCCGTTGATTTTACAGCAAATTATTTGAGTTGAGTTTGGTTTTAGGAAAGTGAAAGTAAAAACTGAAGGAAGTGAAAGAAGGTTTCTTAGGGAACGTTTGATATTTAGGATAAAAAGAGTCTACAATCAGGATGTTTCTGAATGAAATTTGGTCTGAAGATTGAAGGAGTGAAAAATAAATTGTCAAGTTTCTGATTTTGAGTTTGGTGTGATGAAACTAAAAGTGTAAACTTGGTGTAGGGAAGTGAAGGTAAAAACTAAAGATTTCTGACTGGAGTTTGATGTCAAGAATTAAAGGAGATTAAAATCGGAAAGTTTTTAACTGGAGTTTGGTTTAAGAAAAAGGAGGAATCTGAAAGGAAAAGCTTCAATTTGGTTTCAAGGATAAAAGATTCTAAAATCTGCAGGTTTTTGACTGGAGTTTGGTGTCAAGAAAATGAAAGCAAAATCTGCAGATTTCTTCATAGAAGTTTGTTAACAACGTAAAGGGAGTCTAAAATCACCAAGTTTCTGACTGGAGTCGGGTGTGAGGAAAGTGAAAGTAAAAACTGGAGATGTCTGACTGGAGCTGAATGTTAAATCTGATGTGAAAAATCTGCAGGTTTCTTAGTAAAAGTTTATCATGGATAATGGAGTCGAAAATCATCACATTTCTGAATGGACTTTGGTGTAAAGAATATGTAACTGTAGAATTATCAGGTTTCTGACGAGTTTGGTCTGAAGATTAAGTAAAATGATCAAATCTCTGAGTGGAATCTGGTTTAAGGAAAGTGAAAGTAAAAACTGGAGACGTCTGACTGGAGCTTTGTTTTGAATTTGGTGTGAAAAATCTGCAGATTTCTGATTGAAGTTTGGTCTGAAGATTAAGTAAAATGATCAAATCTCCATCTGTAGTTTGAGCTTAGTGTTGAATTTAGTGTGAGAGAAATTTGGTCTTCAGGTTGAGGGCGTCTAAAATCAGCAGGTTTCTGACTGGAGTTTGGTGTGAAGATTGTGAAAGAATTACATTATCCAAGTTTTTGACTGAAATTTGGTGTGAAGAAAATAAAAGAAAAATCAGATTTCTCGGTGAAAGTTTGTTCTAAAACTAAAGAGAGTCTAAAATCTGCAGGTTTTTGACTGAAATTTGGTTTGAAGAATCTTAAACTACAATCTGCACGAACCTAAGTGTTGTTTTTAAAAGATAAATTTTAAACTGATCAGAACTCTGACGAGTTTGGTGTGAAACAGAAATAAATCTAAACCATCCGGACTCTAACAGGAGGAGAAAATCTGATATTTATGTAGAATTAGTCAAAGATGAAGCATTTTTTTCTTCTGATGTACCTCTATGCAAACTAAATATTCTTATTTTTAATTAATCTCTGATTTAGTTTCAGAGTTTCATAAAATAAACAAAGATTAAATGAATAAAATCAGGCTTTAGAGTTAATTTACTGCAGGTCAGAGACTCTTAAAGTTTTAAATGTTTCTAAGTTCATGAAATCTAAATTTAGAGTTAATTAAAGTTTAAAGAAGCTTCAATAATTCATCCTGAGCGATAATAAAGCATGAAAATGCCGTTTCCTTGATAGATTAGATTTTTTCCCTTTTTTCCGAAGATAATTTATCATCTGATCAAGAATCAAGAATCTTTATTGTCATTGTGTTTCCACACAGCGAAATTATGATTGGTGACTCCCAGCTATATATAAAAAATAGAAAAAGGCACACTATGTACAAATAAAATAAAAAAAATACTTAAAAGATCTAAATATGTAAACAGTCTTAGTGCACATGAGCAGCAGGATGAGTGTAAAGTTCAGTCAAGTGCAAGACTCAGTTCTTTGTTGCACATTGAGGTTCTGTAGAAGTTTGCCAGGAGCTTCCTGCAGACGTGGACTCGGACCAGCAGAGGGCGCCGCAGGTTTGATTCAGAGCAGAACAGAAACTCTGAAATAAAAGTTCCTCAGAAAGTTTAATGACAGTCGGTGATTATTCCAGGAGATTAAAGTGACGGATTCATAAAGGAAGAGTCGACAGAAGCGGAACTGAAGCTTCAGAGACTCAGAATCTGATGAAACCAGACTTAGGGTTTGATTCTCTGGAGTCTGGAGCTCCAAAAATAATGACTTTATTCCTTCGTTTAGTCTCAACTTTAGCAGAATTAGGATTAAAAAGTCTCCTAACTGTGATGTTTTTCACCTCATTCTGAGAAAAGGTCAGAGTGGTTTTAAATGTCGACAAGAAATGTGAAGTATTTCTGAAAAATGTTTAAAAATCTTGAGTGAAGAGACGAAATAATTTAGTAGAACTGAAAAGAATCTGTTTGGTCCGTGTACGGATCTGGTAATTGGATTTTCCGTTCTGAAACGGATATTGAAAAACAAAAAATGAGTGGTTATTTGATTTTCGTTTTTAAATACAAAAATTAAAATTGAAATACAAGGCGCTTTTCTTTTTCATGATCAAAAAGGGATATACGAAATTTTAAAAATGCTTTGATTTTCATTCTATATTTAGAATAACAAAAAAGGAAAATCAGTAAGAGACAGAAACGAAATATGGTCCGTTTTTTCATTTTCTGAGACCGGAAGTGGTTATCAGCAAGGGTGGAGCCAAACAGAGTACGGTGCATAGACTGGATATATATTTTCGTTAGTTTTCATGGTCAAAATGAGAGATCAAGTGGCCGATCTTAAAATAAATCAGTATTGATTTTTTTATAGAGCGTTAAAGTTTTGCGAAGCCAGGGGGCGGGGCTACTTGATTGACAGTCTGGCCTGGAATGATTGACAGGTCCTATGGAGGAGGCAGCAGAGACTCTGCTCTCCTCGTTTGGATTAATTCTGATATAATAACTGTTGGTTTATTTATCGGTGCAGCAGCAGAACATTTTCCACAGACAGTTTTCCTGCCCGTTGGCTTGTTTTAACCAGTTTTCTACCTTTGGCTGATTCTACCAGCAGACACTGAAAGGACTCTGATAGTTCGGTAAGTAAATGTTTATTTTCGTATCGGTGCCGCTTTTACTGCACTTTATATGCAGCTTTAGTGTCAGATATAATGTGTGCCATGCAGTCCAGATGTTGGTGGAGTTTATTTCTGTGTGTGTTGACCAGAGAAGAGAGTTAGCATCCAGTAAATATTAGCTTTAATGTTAGCGATGCTAACCGAGGTAGCTGCTCAGTCGTAGCCTGATTAAAGCTAACGTAGCATTAAGCTAACGTAGCCTTAAGCTAACGATGTTTGTGTTGTTTCATGTAAACAGCTGAAGTGTGTTGTGTTACTGTAATGTGGTACATTTAGTTAATAAAACTGTTCATGGAGACGCTGGTTCACATTAATGTAACGTTTAGAAAACCTAAATGGGATTAAAACAGTGAGGTTACCGTTCTGTGTTGTCAGTAGTCGTGAATATCTGCTGAGTCTCTGAAGTTAAACTGGAGAAAACAGTAAATCTGCTCTCTAGTCGTTAACGTTGTTTAATGACTGATTCACATGTTGTAGTACATTTTAGTGCAGATTAAAAAAATAACCTCCCAGAATATGTCCAAAGTAATGATGAACACTACAGTTATTACATTTAAATTACAGCACAGATAAACTGGATAATAAAATCCTCTCCTCTAAAGCTAAAGTGACTGCAGGCCTTTCTGTCTTTCAGTGCTTGGAAAACTATATGAAACAGGAAATCTTTCCAGGGTCACTATAAAATGAATCTCTACTGTTGATGCTGATACTGTGACGTCTGTCTTCATCTCAGGTGTCTCATGTTCACTGTGAGGATCTTCTGAGTGAAGCCAACAGAAGGAAAACCTCATCTGGATGTGAAGAAGGAGACTGAATGGACGACATCCTCAGTGAACCACTTCCTGTTTAACTTTCACTTACAGAAGGTCAGACCAACTGTTTCAGCAGTTTATTATTCTCTGTTCTTAGTACTCAGGGATTCCATTTATCACCTTTAACCTCATCTCTGCTGTTGGAGCAGAAATACAATATAAAAAGTCCATGTTATTTATAGCAGATATGCAGCATTAAAACATCAACACATTCAGGGCAGGAGTTTCATTATTACCTTTATTGCACATTTAAAAACTACATTGTTTAACTATTGTGAACTGTAAAGATGTGTAAACACATGAAATAAATGGATGAAATAAATAATGTGTTGCTGACAGTGAAATGTAAAATCTGAACAGTAACAATACAAGTTGTATTCTGAAGAGAGGAGCTGAATCTGCAGCATTATTGTTATTACTGGAAGGATGAGGAGGACATCAGTGCTGCTCTTCCTCACAGTGATGAAGGAGAGAAGACTCTTCAGACAACCACAGCTGGATGTTCATGTTCTCTGTAGCTCTCAGTCCATCAGACTAGATGTTCCCAATGATCCAGACCAAGACTGGAAGGAAAAGACACTAACAGTGAGGAAACGATCCACAAGGTTCTTTCATTCCAACTGCAGGAACGTTAAATATCAGAGTGAACACATCAGGATATGAATGGAACACAATAGTGTTGTATTTTGTCCTATTTTTTAATCTTATGGAAATGTTTGTTTTCCTGGTTGAGGCTAAAGACCATTTTACTGCCTTAGATGGACAATAAAGTTTATTCAATTTTATTCTAATGTATCATTAGCATTAGCATGAGCTCCACAGTTATCTCACCATACACTGTTGTAGAGAAAAAAACTGAAGCAAAGATCAGAGATATTAACTTAGAACTGAACTGAGAGATTAACATTCATCAGTAACAGTTCTGTGGAGGAACATTAACATAGATTTATTTATATCTGCTGATCATTAAAACAGCAGGTATCGATCCGTTATGATTGATCAGCTGTGATCTGCAGGAAACTTAGCTACAGCTAACAGTTAACTAGTTTATGACACCGACTAACCTGATTTAGCATCAGCGTTAGCACTAAATGAGGAAACCTCAGATTTACAGAACAATTTTAAAACACGATGTTAGAATATGTTTATATCAGAGGTTACAGTCTGATGTTAACTTACAGTAACTTCACTGCTTTATATGTGATGTTGTCCAGATGTGGAGAAGAGTACAACTAGTTACAAAAATGACTTACCTGTAGAGTTTATCTTCACTTTTGGAGGCTAACGTTGTTAGCAGCAGCAGGTAAACAGCAGAAGCCGGTAAATGTGGGCGGGACAGAGAATCCTCGGCTCTCAGTCTGACCAATCGCTGCTCTCCGGCTCTCAGTCTGACCAATCGCTGCTCTCCGGCTCTCAGTCTGACCCAGACATAGATATTCATATCTCTGGTAGCTGCAGCTCCCAGTGAACAGGAGGATTTTATTAGAAGAAGTCAGACACAGAGAAACGTTAGAGCTCACACTGAAACGGAGCTACAGCTCTGTGTCTTGGAGAAGATTTATTTTCAAAGCTACATGTGTAACGGTAATAAACCGTGCCAGAGCAGACCTCATTAGCACTTCCGCTAGGTCGGCTAACCTTTCCGGTCACTCCAGGGACGCTGTTGTCGGTAATGTAGCCAGAATATGGATTCATTTTTCCTTTGGGCTTGACAAAGACGAGAACAAAAATATTCAGAGCAGGTGGAGCAGCTAGCTAACGCTTATTACAGTTTGATTTACATTTTCAAAATCATATTTTTGAAATCACGTAATTTTCCCGTAGAACAAATCACGGCTTTTATTTTGAAAGAGATACCTGGAAACGTTGTTTATCCGTAATTCCGCTAACTTGACTGAACGTGGGCTGCAGTTTCTGTTATTTAAACATCAATATGATTTATAAATGCAGATGGACTTCATATATTTCACTATGCAGACGTTTTTATTGATGTCCAGTACATTTTATAGACATAAACATATTTGATAGAAATATTAGAAATGGATTTCTGTTTCCTCATAATAATTTAGTTAATGCAATTAAATGTTCATCAGTGATTCATCTTTAGTGTGAAACTTTTACTTTGCAGCTATATTTTTTTTTAATGTAGGTCATTTTAAGGTAAGACATTAAAGGATGGTTTTCTGAGGTAAATGAATTTAAGGTTTAATTGACTGAAATCTTTCAGTCAATGTTGTGTTTCTTTCAATTTGAAATATCTCGATTTAATTAATCCAGCTCAGTCCGTTACATTTAATGTTATTAAGAATTCTTATTCAGTTTAACACTAGATGACGTATCAGTTCATTGAGTATTTCAGAGCCAGTTTTTTCTTTTCAGTTATCTGCATTTAAAGTGATATTATTAAAATATAATTGCAATGAAACAGCAGCAACATAAGAAACGACCAAATATACGAAGAAAGTGCAGCTGTTTTAATATAAAAAAAAAGATCTATCAGTTGGAACATGGTGAAAGTGCAGCTAAAGTTAAGTTAGCGAAACTATGGATAAGCAACGTTTCCTTTTACTTCCAGAAAAATAAAAGCCTCATATTTGCTATTTGTTAAAAAATCACTAAAAGCAACACTTCCACCAAGTTTGTTTTAGTTTGTTGGTATTTATCAGAGCAGTAGCACATTTTCCACAGACAGTTTTACTGTCCGTTGTCTTGTTTTAATCAGTTTTCATTTCAGTAATTCAGTCCTTCGGCTGATTGGACCAACAGACACTGAAGGACTCTGACAGCTGGTCGGTAATAAATGATAATTTACTGATCGGTGCTGGTTTTAATGAACTTTATGTTCAACTTCAGAGTCAGATATAATGTGAGCAGTGAACCCCAGGAGTTGGTGGAGTTTATTTGTGTGTGTTGACCAGAGAAGAGAGTTAGCATCCAGTCAATATTAGCTTTAATGTGAATTAGCGATGCTAACTGAGCTAGCTGACCAGTCCTGATTAGCAACTAAATGTAGCATCAAGCTAACGATGTTTGTGTTGTTTCCTGTCAGCAGCTGAAGTGTGTTGTGTTCCTGTAATGTGGTTCATTAAGTTCATAAAACTGTGGCTGGTTGACGTTAATGTAATGTTCAGGAAACTTAAATGTGATTAAAACAGTAACGTTAATGTTCTAGTTGTCAGTAATCAGCTTTAATTTGACACTAAAACAGACTCTGATAGTTTTAAATGACATCAGTTTCATGAATTTGTTGAAAATTGTCTCATTTGTTGTTGTGATGTTGCTGCTGATTGATTCAAACCAGATGATCCGTGTTGAAGATACGTTTAGTTCTAGTATCAGAAGTACAAGAAGGAAAATGGAAGTTTAGTTCTGCTACGTCAAAGATTTCAGGAATAAAATAACTGAGTCTTTATGCCTCAAACTTTATTTTACAATAATGAAATAATCACAGATAATAAAATTATAAATATCAGAGAAAACCTGAGAGAATAATTTCCTGAAAAGTCTGTGAAGGAAAAGCAGCTTTTTATCCTGAAAGATCAGAATCAGCTCCAACATCTGCATCTGACAGCATCAAGTCAACCAGAAAGAAAAGAAAAAAGAAAATGACTTCTTTCTGATCACATCTGTTCTGCTGCTCACAGGCTGCTGCTGCTCACATTCTTCACATTTATAGTCCACTTTTAAAAGTTCAGCAGACAGATGCTCTGCTTTGGAGTGTGACGATGTTGTTGGTGATGTGGAGAATGAAGTTTCTGTTTCACCCACAGCGTGCTTTAGGGCAGCCGGGTCGGACTTGATGTTTGAAATACTGTCCGACAGCTCAGATTTAACTGTCTGTAGTTCTGTTTTGATGGATGTTAAATTTTCACTCAACGCCGCCAGGAGCTGGGTCTTTAAAATAACCGCCGTCTCGTTACAGAGTGAAAGTAGCAGTTCCTCCTGAAGGTCAGAGATTGCAGCAACCGAGGGCCTCTTCAAAAGAAGATGTAGTTGATGAAGGCGTTCTGGAGCAGGACCAGAAAGACCACGACCAAGCAGCCTTGAGATCTTAGACAGCGTCTCCCTCAGGTGGGTGTCAACGGTGTTCACAGTCAGGTCTGTGGTAATCCCGTCAAAAAACAAAGCAGAAAAAAATCTAGATTATAAATCAACATGTAACCAAAGCACTCTGTGTATAACGCCATAGTATAGGATGTAGTTCAGAAAATGTCAAAGTATAGTATACTTTTCAAGAATAACATAGTATGGCCTGTAGTTCATAGTACAGCATGTCGGGAAAAAAACCCATAGATTATTATGTGGTTCAAAAAGCACAAAATGATAGGATGTTGACTAAAATTGTCATGTATGATATGTGGTTGTAAAAATGTCATAGTGCAGTATATTGTCAAAATAGTATGTTTTTCAAGAAAACATCAGAGTATAATGTGTCGTCTAAAAAATGCCTTAGAATAATATTTCATTGCACAAGTAAAAGTATAGTAATTTTTAAAACCGTTCAATTTCTTATATGTTGCTAAAAAAATAAATAAATAAAACAAAAAAAACATCATAGTTATATGTCAGTTAAAAAAGCCTATAGTATAGCATGTCGCTCTAAAAACGTCATAGTATAGCCTTTGGTCCAAAAAATGTCATAGTTTAGTATGTCATCCAAAATGTCACAAAAACGTCATAGTTTAGTATGTCGTCCAAAATATGACAAAAACGTCATAGTTTAGTATGTCGTCCAAAATGTCACTAAAACGTCATAGTTTAGTATGTCGTCCAAAATGTGGAAAAAACGTCATAGTTTAGTATGTTGTCCAAAATTGGACAAAACGTCATAGTTTAGTATGACGTCCAAAATGTGGAAAAAAAAGTCATAGTTTAGTATGTCGTCCAAAATGTCACTAAAACGTCATAGTTTAGTATATCGTCCAAAATGTGACTAAAATGTCATAGTTTAGTATGTCGTCCAAAATGTGGAAAAAAACGTCATAGTTTAGTATGTCGTCCAAAATTGGACAAAACGTCATAGTTTCGTATGTCGTCCAAAATGTGGTAAAAACATCATAGTTTAGTATGTTGTCCAAAATGTGGTAAAAACATGATAGTTTAGTATATCGTCCAAAATATGGAGAAAAAAAAGTCAGTTTAGTATGTCGTCCAAAATATGAGAAAAAACATCTTAGTTTAGTATGTTGTCCAAAATATGAGAAAAACGTCATAGAAAGTATGTCGTCCAAAATATGAGAAAAACATCATAATTTAGGATGTCGTCCAAAATATGAGAAAAACATCATAGTTTACTATGTTGTCCAAAATATGAGAAAAACATCATAGAAAGTATGTCGTCCAAAATATGAGAAAAACATCATAATTTAGGATGTCGTCCAAAATATGAGAAAAACGTCATAGTATGTCATCCAAAATATGAGAAAAACGTCATAGTTTAGTATGTCGTCCAAAATATGAGAAAAACGTCATAGTTTAGTATGTCGTCCAAAATTGGACAAAACGTCATAGTTTCGTATGTCGTCCAAAATGTGGTAAAAACATCATAGTTTAGTATGTTGTCCAAAATGTGGTAAAAACATGATAGTTTAGTATATCGTCCAAAATATGGAGAAAAAAAAGTCATAATTTAGTATGTCATCCAAAATATGAGAAAAAACATCTTAGTTTAGTATGTTGTCCAAAATATGAGAAAAACGTCATAGAAAGTATGTCGTCCAAAATATGAGAAAAACATCATAATTTAGGATGTCGTCCAAAATATGAGAAAAACATCATAGTTTACTATGTTGTCCAAAATATGAGAAAAACATCATAGTTTAGGATGTCGTCCAAAATATGAGAAAAACATCATAGTTTAGTATGTCGTCCAAAATATGAGAAAAACATCATAGTTTAGTATGTCGTCCAAAATTTGAAAAAAAAAAAAAAAACGTCATAGTTTAGTATGTCATCCAAAATGTCACTAAAACGTCAGTTTAGTATGTCGTCCAAAATGTGAAAAAAATGTCATAGTTTAGTGTTGTCCACAAAACGTTGTTATGTCCCGGCTGTCTGAAGTAGGTGAGGAGCAACACAAAAACAGTCCAAACGCTGGTTTCCAGAGGGTTAGACGAGTATTTATTTGAAAGAGTAATTCAATTCAATTCAATTTTATTTATATAGCGCCAATTACAGTCAAATTGTCTCGAGACTCTTTACAGAACCCATATGCCTGACCCCCAGAGCAAGCCAAATGGCGACAGTGGCAAGGAAAACACCCTTTTAACCCTTTGATGCGTAGACCACATCAGGAGATACCCATTTTCCATTGGATTTGGGTCACTTTTGACCCAGGTTATGCATCAAAGGGTTAACAGGGAAAAAACCTCGAGCAGAACCCGGCTCTAATGTGGGGGGACCCATCTGCCTGCTGGCCGGGCGGGTTGAGAGGGACAGAAGAGGTAGAGAGGTAGAGATAGAGGGGTAGAGATAGAGGGGTAGAGGTAGAGGGATAGAGATAGAGGTAGAGGGTTACAGGTAGAGGGTTTGAGGTGGGGGGGGCACACAAGGACCATAAAACACACAGTTTAATACATGCATGATAAGACAGATGATACATGCAAACTGTAACTAACATGGAAACTAATTATAGTTTACTGCTATGGTGTACGGCTCTGGCATTAAATATACTACATATATAGCTGGTTGTAAATTCAAAAATATGTAGATGAGCAAATCAAGTATAGTAAGGGCAATGCAGAGTAGATCGGTGGAAATGGGCAGCTGGAGGTGAGAGAACAACCACACATCTGAAGCATCCAGCTCTGGGATCAGGGACACTCGGAGAAAGGACACAGGGAGAAACAGAGTGAATGTAATGCAATAATGGTATATATAGTAAATACATAGGTAGTTAGAGAAGGGCTCAGTGCATCCAGAGAGGTTCCCCAGCAGTCTAGGTCTATAGCAGCATAACTAGGGGCAAACTAAAGGGACGTCAAGAGGGGAAGTCAGTTGTGCAAATGAAAACACAAGCATACCCCGTCAGGGTCCCCCAGTCAGCCCTAACTATAAGCTTTGTCAAAAAGGAAGGTTTTAAGCCTGGTCTTAAAAATAGAGAGGGTGTCCGCCTCCAGAACCCAAACTGGGAGCTGGTTCCACAGGAGAGGCGCCTGATAACTGAAGGCTCTGCCTCCCATTCTACTTTTAGAGATTCTAGGAACAACAAGTAAGCCTGCAGTCTGAGAGCGAAGAGTTCTGCTAGGATAATATGGTACTATCAGGTCTTTAAGATATGATGGAGATTGGTTGTTAAGAGCTTTATATGTCAGAAGAAGGATTTTGAATTCTATTCTAGATTTAACAGGAAGTCAATGAAGAGAAACCAGTATAGGAGAAATATGATCTCTCTTGCTAACTCCCGTTGGTAAGTTTACAACAACACAACATGTGAGGGGGTTAAAAGCAAATGGGTGTTAGTAAAATAAAAATAAATAAACAGAACTAAAAGTGAACTTCATGTTGACATTGATGGACATTCCAACCAGGAACACAGTAAAAGATCATCAATATGAAAAAAAAACTCTTCCTGTTCACCTCTTAAAACCCCAAAACACACCTCAGTAGCGGCCTAAACTAAAACTACCAATGGGTTCCCTGTTTTCCTTTGTGAACTATTCAAAGGTCCCTCTCTATCTCCCCACACATCCACCAACCACTGGAACACATCTCCAAAGTTCTGCTGGACCAGCTCAGCTTCCCCTCAGAAGAAGTGCTGCCACCTGCCAGATGAAGGAGCCTTTTGAGAGGCAGCTGGCATCGTGATTGGACTGTACTTTGGTCTGTTCCAATCCAGCTTCAGCTCCAGAGACGGCAGGTGGGACGAGTCAACGGAGGCCGGATGGACAAAGGCATGAAGCTGAGTACAATCCAGAAAACAACAGAGGAGGAGTGCAGCAGCCCAGAGCCAGAACAACCAGAGTAGCATGGTATGTCTCTTAGAAAACATCATAGTAGAGCCTTTGGTATGAAAAAATGGCATCATATACATCGTACACATGACATTGTACAAATAACAAGTCAAAGGAAAGAGACATACATTGTAGAATTGTAGTAATTGTGGGCTGACTGATTTACTGATTATCAGTATTTTATTTTTTACTGATTTACGGTAATAAATACATTTAAAAATGGCGCTACTTTGGCTATGAACCTTTATCTACCTGTGGTCGCTCTGTCTTCTGGAGTGATTTGATTGGTTATACGTCATGAATAAAACTCCTTTAACTTAACATCTGTAAACAAACAAAAACGTATCAACAAAGTTTTCTGTTAGAGTTTGTGTTCTTCCAAGTTTAACTCCAAGATTTTAAATACTTTCATTTACTGCAAATGAATAACTGCTCCAAATGTCTCCCTAATAATCATTATCAGCCTTAAAAACCCACAAAACACCCCTCTATACTTGACCACACTTAGTACAGTCTGGTTCCCCCTTCTATAAATCTGCTTGGAATCTTCCACTTCCTGTTTGTCAAAGTGGCCTTCTACCTGGACAGGTTTTGTTGGAGCTCATGCAACAAACATTTTGGGTAACTGCACTTTAATATGGATGGATGACACTGAATTAGAGTCTGTTTTAATGAGACTGAGTTAAGATGTGTAGATCTGTCATTAAATAGGAAATTATTTCTCAGATTTCACAGAGAAAAGTCTGAAATGTTTGCTAGGTTAGCGTCCCACATGTTCGTTGGCTCAGCTAAAGCTAACTCTCTCCAACTTCTGGATCTCTTGAGTTGTTTGTTGTTAAAATATCTTGCTAGAGGTGCTGAAGCTCAGAAAGTCTGAGATGTTTTTTCAGAATAAGCTCATTCTCAAGTCTGATCTGAACTGTCCTCTTTTGTTTGAACTTTCCCTAAACTTAGGAGTTAATGACAGAGCAGCACATCCAGACTTAGTCTCATTTATGTAGAGATTAAACTTCAGTGTCATTCATTGATGTTAAAGTGCAGTTTTTCAAATGTTTGTTGCACATGCTCCCGACCAAACCAGTCCAGGTGGAAGACGATGTGAAGAGAAAGCTCCAGAGGATGAATATCACACATTTACGTTGGAAATAAATGTCCTTTAATTAGACATTGTCATGCAAAAGTTGGATTCCCTTTAATAATGTTCAAATCTTTGTTGAGTGTTTTGTTGATGTTGGTTTCTAAATGTTTTCTGACACTCGGCCCCAAAGATTAAAACCTTCTACGGCTCACAAGCTGCAACAATTCACACATTATCAACTATCTTTCTGACTAAACTAAGATAAAAAGTGAAAAACTGCCTGATTCCTGCATCATGAATGTAAATCTTTTTGGTTTTTATGACGGTAAACTGAATATATTTGGGTTTGGCATTTTATAAACCAAAACAAGAAATGAATTAGTGGAGAAAACAATCAACAGATTAATGGACAAAGAAAATGTGTTTTCCAACATATATGGCTGAATTACTCCAACATTACAAGATTCATACAATTTTAATTCAATTTTATTTATATAACAAAAATTACAGGTCAAATTGTCTCAAGATGCTTTATTTTTATATTTTTTTGTCATATTTAAAATATGACAAAGTAAGAAATTTAAAGCTCTTGACTAATCCAATTTATTATTTGGTTTTTAAGAGACTAATGGACAACTAAAATAACTTTCTCCACTAAAACCAATAAACATGAGGTCAAATAGAAGGAAGAGTTTTAAATACTGCAGTCACACGACGACAAGAATAAAGTTTGTCAACAAAAAGTAAATCTGCTGGTGGATTCCATGAAAGTCCTAATAAATGATAATAAAGTGTGATACTAAAGGTTTGTGGTGCTAAAAATGTCCAAGTAAAGATATGAAGTTGAACATCTGGATGGAGGTTGATAAAAGTTGACCTCCCTTCATTTCTGTGTTGCGACTCCATGGATTTTATGGATGGTGGTTAAAGACCTGCTCTTCTAGTGGTCTTCCTTCTAGTCGCTGTAAAAAGTCAGTCCATCCTGGCCGACTTCAACACCTCTTCATGACAACTTGTTCTGCCTCCGACCTGGTGGAAACTCCAGAAACTGGGGAAAACCTGTGGAGACTCGAAGAACTCGTGGAGACTCGAAGAACTCGTGGAGACTCGAAGAACTCGTCGGGCGGGGGAAGGTGTGGTGGGTGGTGGGGGAAGGTGGGGGAGTAGAGGGGGGGAGGCCGCCACCCACCTCCCCGCCTACTCTCCGCCCTGACTCCACCCAGACTCCGCCTTGGTTCCGCCCATGTGGTCACTTCAGGAACTACGATGTCAAAGGGACGACGAATTTATTTCTTTGTATCTGATCTGTAGCTCAGTGAGTTAAGGATTTGCCTATGGAGCTGCAGGTCGCTGGTTCAAGACCAGACACTTCTTAAATTTTCTCAAAATCCTGACAAAGACAAAGAAAGAAAAGTGCCAGTGGCGGGTCTCGAACCTGCGACCTTCCAGTCCGCAGACTCTCCTCTTATCCCCCTGAGCTATTCGCTCAGATACTAATTCTTCTTTTTTTTGCGCATTTGTCTTCTATTTTTTGTCATTTTCGAGTTTTTTTTAAACTCGAGTCTCGACTCGACCGTTTTTCTCAGGAGGTTGGACTTCAGCCTTTGTGCTGGAGGGTGGAACCCTCAGTTCCAAGACTTTCCAAAGCCTCCACACCTCCCGAGTCCTCAGGACCTGAGCTTTCACACAGTCTGAGGGCTGAAATTTTCTAAGTCCCACAGTAGTTCTCTGTTAGTTTGAACCTTTAGACAGTCTGAGGACTGAAGTTTTAAAAGTTTCTCAGTACTTCTCTGTTAGTTTGAACTTTCTGGTTAACAGAAGCCTTAAAACTTGTGACCATGAGTCTTGATTTCACATGTAGATCATCCATCTGAGTTCTTCTCAGACCTTCATCTGTGGGTTTTTTAGAAATCCTCAACAAACTTTGATTCTCTTCACTGAACAGTAAAGTTTGTGGAGATCAGAAGGTAACATTAGTTTGATCGATGCCTTCAACTACTAGTAGACTTTATCTGGAAAGCAGTTTTCTGAAATGAGTTCTTAGTAAATCTGTCCACAATCAAACCAAGAACATAGAAAGAGGAAATGTTTGAAGAAACAACTTGATGTTTTCATTTCAGACTAGAAAACACTTTAAGATCTTTATCTGTTTTTGCTCTTTTTGATCGTTTTATTGTCTCTTGTGTTTAATTTGATCTTCTAAAGTTTAACTGGTGTCTTTTCAAATGTTTTGTCTTTAGTTTGATTCTTCTTAAATGTTTAGTTTTGCTCTTTTCTCACCTTTTATTCTTTTCTAATGTCTGATTTGATTTCCAAATGTTTTGTCTTTTTAATGTTTGTTTTTTTTTTCAAATGTTTTATGGGCTTGTTTGAAAAATTTTCTTTCTCAATGTTTAATTTTTCGATTAAATCTTTGTTAAGGTTTTTCTTTTTAAATGTTTTACCACCTTTTAATGTGTAATTTTCTTTTTAAATGCTTCATTGTATTCTCTGTTTAATTCCTATTTAAAGTTTTATTGTCTTTAAGATTTAATTTTCTAATTAAATATTAAATTTGTTAATTAAATGTTTTGTCTTTTTGAAGGTTTAATTATCTATTTAAATGCTTTGTATTTTTTAAATGTGTAATATTCTTCTTGTTTGATTGTATTATTTAAATGTTTAATTATCTAAAATATTTCATCTTTAATGTTTAATATTTTTGTTTTAAAAGTTTGTTTATTTTTATAATTACATGTTTTGTGTCTTCTGTTTAATTATCTAATTAAATATTTTGTCTGTTTAATATAATTTAATTGTATTTAATGTTTAATTTTCTTTTTAAAAGTTTTATTGTATTAAATGTTTTTTCCTTTAATTACTTTTTTAATGTAGTTTATTTTTTTAATCTTTTTTGTCAAGATTTTAACCCCAACCCTAAAAATGAAACAAATCCTTAAACCACAACGAAAATTCTTCTGTTGTCCCAATCATGAGTTAGTCAATTATTCAGTTTATCAATTCAACTTTATTTGTTTAGCACCTTTCACACAGATGACAAAACTAAACAAGCAAAGAGACAAAACTATGATTTAAACTATGATTAAAACTCGACAACATATTTTTTAAACAAAGATTTTACATGTTAGTAAAATGTGTTGTGTCCAGGGGATGGAGGGAGTTTATTGAAGTCTTCTTGGGCTCACATGGGAAATCATTTAAAATATAAACTTGATATTCAGTCTAAGGAAACTGGAAACCGCAGAGCGACAGAAGAACCAACAATATCTCCTGTTTTCTCCTTTAATGAGTCGATTCTTGTGCTTTCAGACCAAAGAACTACAGACTCTTCACAACCTGCTCAAACTCTTGGTACAGGACCTCACCACACGGGTCAAGAAGGTTTCTGTCTCATTTCTACTCTGAAGCTCACCTTCTCCTGCTCAAACTGCTGACAAATGTTTCTGCTGCTCTAAAGTCTGGTCTCCAGAACTTCCTAAAAACTCTCCAAGTCTCCTCTGCTGCAGGTTGCTTTGTAGAACTGTTCCAGAAAACCTCACTAAACTACATGGAGGGGCCTCAAGATAGTCGTCCAAATGAAACCGTACAAAAACCAAACTAGCACAACCCAAACGCTAAAGTCTCCTGCAGCCTACCAGAGAACCTCTGAGAACAGAGAATCAGGACAGGAACTCTTACCTTCTG